>NC_056731.1:1884235603-1884243103 GCF_019279795.1 Protopterus annectens | reverse complement strand
TAACTATCCCAGCGGAGTGTAGCCTCCCAGACATCTCAAATGCGCAGGTGAAAGTTGCTCTCTCTAAAGCTAAAAACACAGCATCAATGGGACGGATGGTGTCCCCGGCTGTGTGCTACACAAGCTAAATTAGGAATTAAACCTGCACATAAGGCAGCTGTTTAATCTCAGCCTTACCACAGGATACATGCCCAAGGAGTGGCGTACGGCAACTGTGGTCCCACTCCACAAAGGTGGTGCCTCTACGGACCCTGGTAATTACAGCCCCATAAGCTTAACAAGTCTAGTCTGCAAAGCTATGGAGAGGATCATAATGGAGCTCATAAACAAAGATATAGGGGACTTGCAGACATTGGACCCGACCCAGTTTGGCTTCGTCAAGGGCAGATCATGCCTTTTGAACTTGGTCGACTTCTTCGAAACAGTCACCAAGGCCATTGATGAGGGAAAGGCAGTCCATACAGCCTACCTTGACCTTGCAAAGGCTTTCGACAAAATACCCCACTTGGGTATTGTAGAAAAACTTACCAGCTTAAATGTAAACCCATATGTCACAAGATGGGTTGCAAACTGGCTTAAGGACAGAACCCACAGGGTTAGAGTTGCTGGCGCTATGTCAGACTCCAAGCTGGTCACAAGTGGTGTCCCACAGGGCTTGGTCCTTGGCCCCCTATTGTTCGGCATCTACTTCTCAGAAGTACAGGCCAACATGGGAGGACTTTGGCTGACAAAGTTTGTAGATGACTGCAAACTGGGCGCCATAGTGGAAAGTGCATCGGACACGAATATCCTTCAGAAGGGACTCACGGAAACAGATAGCTGGGGCCAGAGCCATGGCCTGAAGTTAAACACCAAAAAATGTATAGTCATACCCTTCGGGAAAAACAAGGTAACCCCAAGCTACCATATAGGCGGCAATCCACTAAGCACAGAAGAGGTTATCAGGGACCTGGGGACCCAGGTTGACAGTGGCCTTTCTTTTGACACTCACATTGCTAAAGTGGTTAGAAAGACCTTCTACATTGCCCACCTGATCATGAAGGGATTCACATCCAGATCTAGTGAGGTCATTGTTCCCCTGTACTCTTCACTTATCAGACCAATGATCGAGTACAATGCCCCATTCGGGATGTATCTCACTCGACATCTGCAGCAATTGGAGAGACCCCAAAAGTTCCTCACCAAAAGGATAAAGGGACTCCAAAATCTGTCATATGCTGCCAGATTGAAGAAACTCCAGCTCTATTCAGTTGCATACCGTCTGCTCAGAGGTGACATGTGCCTGACATACAAGGCCATGTCCAACCCGGAATTAATGGACATGCTCCACCTCAAAAATCCAAATCCACCAAAACCACTAGAGCAAGTGACTTAAACCTTAGCACGGATATAAATAGGGCGTGCTGGAGGGATAGATTTATCACTCAGAGACTCCCTATGCTGTGGAATAAAATCCCGGTCCATGTGAGGCAGAGCACCTCGCTGGCTCTGTTCAAGAGAAATCTTGACCTGTGGATGGGAGATCGTAGGTTTACCCCGGGAATCATCTCTGTGTCACTGCTGGACAGAGGCACAACAAACTAATGGGCACAGTATTTTTTCATATAAGGGGTGGCGTAAGCCACAAAACTTTGGGCTAGGCTTATAAATGCCTTAGGGCAGATAGCCTAGTATAAACCTATGAACCTATGAACCTATGAATAGTTTTTAAATGGCTGTATTTTCACAAGGACTAAAATGGTAGTCAGAGAGTGCTGCACACAACAGAATTACTGAACTGTTGCTGCCTTTTGCTACTCAGAAGCATGATGCATATATTAATGCAGGTCTCCTGCAACAGCCTATAAGTCTGAGGCATCGCACATGTGTCTAAGTACCAAGCAGTACTGTCCACCTCATACATATACCAGTGAAATCATGTGACTTATAGACAGTGATGGGACTTGTTCTAATTTTAATACATAGTGTGCAAAGTGATGCAAAGTTGTGGCTGTGAACAATGCAGCATCCTTTTAAATATTAAGGGATGTAAGCCTTGCAGGTCAGTGTGAAATTATACATTGTAGACAACAATAGTTAGAAGTATAGGAGGGGGATTTGGAACCATAAACAGCCCTGGGGTTATATACAGTAATCTGCAGCTGTGTGATAGAGTATACTTGTGTATTTGCATAGAAATGCGTACCCTTGCACAATAATGCAGTGCACCTAAAGGGAACAACAACTAATGTGTGGACATGCATGTGTTATGTGTGCACAGACCACAATGACCAGAAGGTATTCTGTGATAATGCAAGTACCTTTCTCTACACATCCATATTTGTCCTTATCGAGTGTTTATGCCCTGTGAACAATATGCAGGAATATGTGGCACTGTATGGGTGGCATTTATGCTATGAACAGTATACAGGAGTATGTGGCATTGGATGGGTGGCATTCATGCCCTGTGCACAGTATACAGGAATATGTGGCATTGAATGGGTTGCATTTATCCCCTGTGAACAGTATACAGGAGAATGTGGCATTGGATGGGAGGCATATATGCCCTGTGAGCAGTAAACAGGAGCATGTGACATTGGATGGGTGGCAATTATGCCCTGTGAATAGTATAGAAGAGCATGTGGCATTGGATGGGTGGCATTTATGCTCTGTGAACAGTATACAGGAGCATGTGGCATTGGATGGGTGATATTTATGCTCTGTGAACAGTATACAGGAGCATGTGGCATTGGATGGGTGGCATATATGCCCTGTGAACAGTATACAGGAGCATGTGGCATTGGATGGGTGGCATATATGCCCTGTAAACAGTATACAGGAGCATGTGGCATTGGATGGGTGACATTTATGCCCTGTGAACAGTATACAGGAATATGTGGCATTGAATGGGTGGCATTTATGCCCTGTGAACAGTATACAGGAGCATGTGGCATTGGATGGGTGGCATATATGCCTTGTGAACAGTATACAGGAGCATGTGGCATTGGATGGGTGACATTTATGCTCTGTGAACAGTATACAGGAGCATGTGGCATTGGATTGGTGGCACAATGGCAATGGATGGGTGACATTATCACCTCATAGCACAGGAGAATCTGATTCAGTTCTTGGCTGCCTTGCCTTCTGTATGGAGTCTGCATGTCCTCACTATGTTTGCATGGGTTTTCCATGGGTATTCTGGACTCGTCTCACCTCCCAATGGCACGCAGTATGCTGAATGGCAAGTCTAAATTTCCAAGGCATATGCACAGTGTGTGTGTAAGTGATACAGAAGAAATCCCTGGCAATCATCCCTTTGGCAACTCCCAGAAGTGATTTGGTGAGCATAAGGGAGAATTCCATTATTATGAACTTTGATTGGTTTGAAAACCTTCAACTGAAACAGATGCAGTCTAAACAAGTTTTCTCATTTGAGAAATCTAAAAAAGCCTTGCAATTTCATAAATGGCATACTATAAAATGAAGGTAATCAAGCTCCATTTCCAGAGACTTATGGGAAAAGCACGCTGAGGTAGTGAACATTTTAATGAAGGGTAGATGGAAAGCTCAAGAAGGCATCCAATTTTCAAAAAAGCCAGTGGCCCAAGTTTGGCAACCCCCCTACAAGTTAAAGTTGTTTGAATGTTTCATATGCGTACATTCTCAATGTTCGAACGTTTATATTAGTGAATGTCCTGTGTATTCGCTAATATAAGTGCGGTTAGGGAAATTCATCCCTTTCCTCACTGTAGTGCAATCTCAGATTTGGAATATATAGTTAGCAGGGGGTGTGGGGGTGCAGGGGTGCTTGCACCCTGCAAAAATGGGATGTTCCTTACAGGAGTATGAGACTTCATGGCAAAGATGGCATATTTGCTAATTGCCGTAAAATGTCAAATTCGACATTTTCGACAATTACTGATGATTTTTGACATTCTGGACATCCAGAAATACGTATTTTCATTTTTTTTATTTTTAGTTAATAATTTCTTTTCATTTTTGAAATTTTAATAGTAAACTGAGAATAATATATATGTGCCAAACTGGTTCTATATGGGATCACTCATCCTACACCAGAAGATATCACTGACCTGTTAGCTGACATATTCAGTGCAAACTTCACCACACCTTTCCCTATCTACAATATTCCAAAGCATACATGACACCAGCCCTCTGCCTAGTATCTCTAGAGAACAGGTCATCTCTGTGCTTGCCAAGGCCAAAGCATGGCCTCAGTGGGACCAGATAATATCCCAGGTTGTTTACTAAACAATCAAAAACAAGACCTAGTGGACCGATTTGGTGTTTTCTTTATCATAGCTTGAGAACTGGCTATGTTTCTGCAGAATGGAAACAAGCAACAGTAATCCCCCTGTACAAAGGGGGCCATCAACTGACCTTGGGAACTAGAGACACATAAGTCTAACCAGCCTCATCTGCAAGGCCATGGAAAAAATTATCATGGAGCTTATCATAGGCAACCTCCAAAACTCGGATCCAATCCAGTTTGGCTTTGTTAAGGGTAGATCATGCTTATTAAACCTGGTAGGCTTTTTGAGAATGTCACCAAAGCCATGGATGAAGGTAAGACAATGCATACAGTCTCTCTCAACCTTGCCAAGGCTTTCTGCACAATTCCCTACTCTGACATCATTGAGAAACTCTCCCAGATAGGGATTAACCCTTATATTACTAGATAGGTAGACAATTGGCTTACTGACAGGACACACTGTGTCAAAATTGGTGAATCCACCTCCACCACTAGACCTATCACCAGTGGAGTACCATAGGGGTCTGTGCTGAGCCCATTACTATTTGGCATCTATTTCTCAGAAGTCCAGACCAAAGTAGATGGCCTCTGTCTCACCAAGTTCACTGATGATTGCAAACTGGGAGCAATCATTGAGTCCCCCGATGATATCAACATATTACAAGAAGTGCTAAAAGAAACAAATGATTGGTGCCAAAGCCATGGTCTAAAACAAAATAAAAAAAAAGCATTATTATTCCCTTTGGCAAAACAGAATTCCTACAAATTACAATATTGACAGCACCCCCCTGAGTTCCAACCCAGTGGTGTGAGACTTGGGAACACAGGCTGATAGCAATATGAACTTTGACAAGTTTCCACAGCGGTAAGGAAACCACTCTACATAGTGCACCTCATAAGCAATGGCATAGCATTTAAGTCAAGGGATGTTATAACTCCACAGTATTCGACCCTCATCAGGCCAGTACTAGAGTATAATGTACCCTTTTTCACATACTCCCACCTGCAACAGCTGGAGAAACCTCAGAGTTTTCTCACTAAGAAAATACAGGGACTCCAATTCATGACCTACGTGAACAAGCTAAAATCTCTGTCACTTTGCTTGGTATCTTATAGGCTGCTGAGAGGTGACTTGTGCCTGGCCTATAGGGCAATCTTCGACCCTGCCTTAATGGAAATGCTGCACATCCACAAGTCAAATGGCACAAGAGTCACTTGCTGTAGGGACATTAACAGAACATACTGGAGAGACAGATATGTTTCCCAGAGACTGCCACTTCTCTGGAATAGACTTCCTATTCATGTAAAACTGAGCTTCTCACCGACCCTGTTCAAATGCATACCTCACAGTCTAGGCCTGATCACTGCTTGTTATCAGCTAATAATTACTCATCCTGATAAATGGAATACACATTTTAAAGCTGTTTTTTCTACAAAGAAAATTACTAATGAATCATTTGTTTGTAAAATTTCAATACTCGTAAATATGTTTTTGTTAATGCAGTAATGTAGATTTTCTTTGTTCTGTGCTGTATTTTTTATGTATGGAGCTTTTCTCCTCGGGTTTTCACTGAAAACAGGCCAACAGCCCAGATGGACACTACCCAGTAAACACATGTAAATAAAAAAATAAAGAAATAAATGCAACCTAGATAACTGGATGGGAGACTGCAAATTCACCCCTGGGGTGGCACCCATGTCCCTCATGGACAGGATTAGCCAGTTTTGATCACAGACCCACTCTTTTCATAAATTTGTTCTGTGATCTACCCAAAAAGAACAAATGGAGATACTTGAGATTAACATGGGCAGGCCTGCAAAGGCTCTAGGGCCACTAGCCTAGTAACCTCCTGTGAACCTACAAACCTGTATTGATGGTACCTGATGCTAGATAGAATATGGAGGTAAAGGCAGGGCACAGGATAATAAATGTTGGAGGTGTGGAACAACTGCACTTGATGCCATCCACATGTTCTGGGAATGTGCACAGCTTAAACTCTTTTGGGAACATCGATTCCAAATCCTGAAGGAGGTTTATACTTTTGATATTTCCATAGGCTGGGAATTTTTGTTGTTTGGAGTTTATTCCAATATAGTTGCACAAAATCTTCTAGCTGTGATTTGGGTTTTGGCTAGAATTATCAAACTGACCAAGATATTGGAAGACAATGGATTTGTTAGTGCTGTATTTGGTCTGAGCAGTATGTTTTGGAAACACTTAGGCTGTATCCCATATTCCTTCAGGGAAGCAGGGTCATCTGTGACAGGTCATCTTAACTAATTTTCATAACATAAAATCCTGATATGTTCGCTTTATCTGTTATAGTAGATTTTGTAAAATCTTTGAGCTTGCATATATATAACTGAATGTCCTAGAAATATGCTGAGCATTGTAAATAGTGTAGAATAGTTCTTTGAGTTGCACTTTGCTTTTATTTTCACACTGTTTTTCTTTCTTTCTTTTGTTACATGGTTATATTCATTGATCCAGAATGTTATCTTTTGCTATTTTGCTAAAATTTAATAAGTGCAAGTTTTTTTTTTAAAAAAAAGAAATGCCTGGCAATCTATTTCCATTCCTTATTTACCTAGTAAACTCCGTGGCTGGTGGCAGCTGTTCACAGGATTGCTATCAGATTCAGACGTGGCTCATGAACATGGATGGTTGGGGTTAGATACAGCTAATATGCCTTCATATATAAATCTCTTCAACTAGAACACTTTATAACTGAGTTACTTATATTTCTTTAGGTGTCAACCTAGTTTTGGCAGCAGTAAGTACTGCACTTCCCTTATACATACAGGTATTGGCTACCTGAGAGGTTCGGTCCTGCAGGGAATGCATACAAGAGTGTGTGACACATACACCAGCTGTGTTTTCCCATATCAGTAACTTCACTATAGTGTGGTATACCTCAGTTACCTTTATGTCTGTAGGTGTCAATCCATCAAGCTACCAGCTCCAGAACCAAATACTTTATAGTTATGCTTCGTGCTTTTGCAGGTGTCAGCATGTCCAGAGAAGATGATGGAGAGCAGTGGTTGGACAGTTTCAGGCTTACTGTAGATTAAGTCCTTCTACAGGCACTCAGGTACCATATGGAGCACCTGTTGGGTAGAGAAAATGCTGATCAACATTTGCAAGACCACGCTTCAGACAACTGTCCATGATTTTATTACTGCATGAAAGTGGAATCACGTGCTGCAGCAATGTTATATGGGTGTCACTTACGTGATACTCCATGCCAAGG
>NC_056731.1:1884013103-1884230603 GCF_019279795.1 Protopterus annectens | reverse complement strand
CTGAATACTGACAAGCCTGTCAACCATTTTATTTGCAATGTGGCACAATTCTCTACATTCTCTGTTGTTACGTTAGCACTGCCAGAGGGGCCCTTAGGGTTAATGACAGGGGAACTTCCCGCCACACTAATCCCATCTATAATTTAGCTTGAACACCTGCCAACCTATTAAAAAAGGACAGGCAGGAGGTGCAAACACCTCAATCACAGAGTCTGATTGTTAGAAATATCTGCTGGCAATGTTTGCACTCTGAGTTACTCAAAACTGTTTTGAGATATTTTCAAAGTATTTCAATTGAGGCTGTGGAGGTTTTGGAGAACTGCTTTTCACTTCCAGGATATTAGTTTTTGATTCTTACTTATTTTTATTCCTCCTCAACTCATCCTTCTGTACCATTGGCCTCACTTCATGCCTTAGTTTCTGGCTTTTTGTGAGTTTCAGTGAATTTGCCATTCTTGGTCTTTCTTGGTGGTTTGACAGTTTGCCATCAGTAGCTACCAAGTTTTTATTTCTTATCTGTCATACTGATAGCTGTTCAAGTGCCCTGCATCCTTTGCTGGGTCTGGTGGCATTCCCATCCCCCCTCGCCAATTACAAATTTTAGCCAGGGCCAGTGGTGAAGCTTAAAGGTGTCCTAGGGGGTGTGCTGTCTATCTTCAATGGGGGGGGGGGCTATTGTATGACATACATGAGACAACACCCCACATATACATTCACAGACCACATCCAACGGTTACTGCCTTACTGGACCAGTCCTTCATTTAGGAAGCATCATGTTGTCCCTCCCAGGATGGGCCCACCCATCCTCCCCTGCAAGTGCCTCAGTTGCCTGAGACACTAATCAAACTTGGATCATCTGGGCCATAGTTAGGGCTTTAACCATGTATGCCATGGCACTGGCTAGCTGCCAGTTTTTCTGATCACAGCTATTTGCTTGACATTTGTTTGTTGTGAAGGCTACATGTTGGATCTAGTCATTATTTTGGCAAGTATTAGGACATAATAAAATCTATCTGTGCCTTCAGACTACTTTATTTAAATGGCAGTACTTTATTTAAATGGCAGCTGTGACTTCTTGCAAAGCATTCATTTTCAGTACATGGATTAATCACAAGGTAATAGTAAATATACCATCATCTATTAATTTACTGAGTTTCATTTAATACTGGTCTTGATTAGGGTACATTCGTGATATAAGTAGCTCATTTCCAACTTGTGATCTTATTAATATTTTTTTTATTTTAAAACATTTTTAATCTGGTCAACTATTTTGCATTAATGGCTTATTGGCTGTTGGTGGTTAGGCTTGTCTAAAAATTACCAGAAGATTTTATATTTCTGGATAAGCATATGATTTAATGTTTCTACCATTTGACCTGATTTTAATGATTTCCTTCTTGGATGCTGATACATCTAAGGGTCCAAGCTCATGCTGGGACCGAGAAGGTAAATATGATGTATGTGGTGTCAGTATCAGGGTGAGCTGGTCAGTGTATGGTCCGGCTGCACTCTGCCTCAGATATCCCCACATGCAGCTCATAGAATGGAGGATGATGTAACTCACAGGCAACATCATGTACAAACATGGCCTAACATACACACTGGGGGGGGGGGCATTTAACAGGAGGTGGAGGTAGGGGTCTTGAGGTGATGGATCTTCTGTGTCACAGACTATATCCCTTTTTGATGGGGTGGGGTGCTACTAAGTAAATCTGACATGGTCCACTGCACTAGGACTTAGAGTCCTCCCCCATTAGAGTTGATGTGGTACTGCAAGATACTTATCTCAGTGGAGTCAGCTGTCAATGTGTCCTGTCAAGGATCAACAGAGTCAGCTGTCAATGTGTCCTGTCAAGGATCAAAGGAGTCAACTGTCAATGTGTCCTGTCAAGGATCAATGGAGTCAGCTGTCAATGTGTCTTGTCAAAGATCAATGGAGTCAGCTGTCAATGTGTCCTGTTAAAGATCAAGAGTCAGCTGTCAATGTATCCTGTCAAGGATCAACAGAGTCAGCTGTCAGTATGTCCTGTCAGGGATCAACGGAGTCAACTGTCAATGTGTCCTGTCAAGGAAAGTGTATGTCATGTCTGCCCACAGTGAGGGGTGGTGCACTGTTGTATGCTTGTAAATGCAGGTGAGGACTGTGCACCCTGTGATCACTCCCTGCATGACTACTCCAGGCACATACCCTATCCTGACCTGGGACAGTGCTGTCAGACAAGATACTGATGGTGGCTATTGTCATTGTTAATTCTGCACATGGAGGTGGACATTGAAATGGTGTGCATCACCATAGATCTTATGAGTCCTATATGTATAGTGCCTTTGGACCCAATGCCCTCACTTATCTGCCTGCAGAGCTGGATGACATCTTCCTGAAGCTCACTCAATATAGAATTCAGTTCCATGTTGGTCTGGGTTGCAACAGACGCTGTATTGTTGAGTGCCACTTGCATGTCTACGCCCAGCTATGACTGAATATAGCATCAGTCAGCCCCACAAGGCTGTACAGTACTGGCTATACCCACATCAGATGCAGTGCAATTGTCTGTCATTACAGCTGCAGATGAGCTTGAATAATGCTCTCAGCCACTGTGCACCTCTCCACTACTGGGAATTGTGGGTATTCATACTGTAAAGCCTTGGTTTCAGCTGTAGGCTAGGCCACACCTTCAACATGTAATGTGGGTGGATGTCTACCAAGGATGGAGACATACTGTATGTCATCTGACTGTCACTCAGGTTTCTCTGTTGCATCATCATCATCCCCAGCACAAGTGCTGTATCCTGTGATTATGCAACAGAAGACAAACCAAAATGAGCAGGGCACACCTCTGATATAACTGTGCCACTGTGTGTCTCAGACTGTCCATGTAACACATACCTCAGAGTCCTCTCCTACTTTTGCTGTGATCCTGACTTCACTGGATACCTGATGTCTCTGTAAAAAAAAACATAGGTGAGATATGCTGTGGTCAGCCTACAGTCAATATGTGCAGTGCTGGGTGATGCTGCAGGACACTAAAGCTGGTTTACTATTCTTTGGCTGTTATGCAAAAAACTGCTTTGTAAAATTTTAAATAAATACCATTTCTGCAAACACATTTAGCTGATGACTGGTATTTGGATCTGTCTACTTTGGTGTTCTGCTTATGGATTTAACTTTGGTTTTGTGAGCCTTGCAATTGACAGAGGATCAAGGCTCAAATTGATCCTCATGCCATCCTGTATATCAACCATAAGAGTTTCCACTCTGTCAAGAGCCAGGTAGTGTATAATGCTCAGGGTATTATATACAATATGTCTGTGCACAGTTCAGTCATATGAGTGGCATATACCAGCTTTTTATGCAGGGTGACTTACCACAGAATAACCTAGTTGATAGGTGCACACATAGACCAAGATATGGTGATCCCACTGATATAGACAGCAGGTCACTCATAACTCATAATGGTGTCCACCGTTGTGTACGTCATGCTGGATATATGTTGAAGCTGTGCTTGATGACCTCCATCTGAAGCCCCCAGACCATGGCAGAGATGTCACACAATTACTTGCATTTGCAGACATGAAACATCATTGATCAAGTGAATCCTGAAGGCATACTCCTCCTGATTAGATAGCTATGGTGGCCCACTACAGCACCCACCCAAGGACCTCAGTCAGTTAATTGTAGTTCTCACTATGATACATGATATGGTAAGAACGAAGCAGCTACAACTTGGAAACATAGCAGTACTGTCTGATACCCCTGCTACAGCAGTGGAGGAGGAGGCAGGGGAGTGTCCTGGAACAAAACGGCTGCAGCAGTATCCCAAGCAAATCAGAAATGGGCACAATGCATTGCAACAGTGGCAAAGAGGTGACATCTAGTCCTCAACTGATACCTATGACAAGGACAATACTGAAAAAAAAGCAATGCATGGATTAATAAAACTAGACTATGGAGTTAAGTGTACATTAACTCGTTCCCTCCAGTACAGCTCTTTTGAGTGCATGCCTTTAACTCCCAGTGGGTGTGGCTTGAGCCTTTAAAAAATGAAGTTATCATCTTACAGTTCTAACAAATATTCATTGGCAGAGGTTAAATATCAATACAATTGTGCTTTCCATCATGTATGTTTCAAGATAAAATCTTCTGATACCTTGCATTTATCATGGTTTTGGAATTATTAATGCAAATATAAAGAAGCAATATTTGATGCCTAGAGGCGCCAGTAGGAGGTAACCGCAGATGCACCTGGAGGCGTCACTCAGATGTAATGAGTTAATGAGCTGCACTGTACAGCAAATGTTGCCTTAGCAACACAAGTCAGAGGGATGGGTAAGGCACTGCCATCATCATCTGCACTGGTGGGTGGGAGCTCAGTGAGTGGTGACAGCAAAGGATAAGGGTCATACAACGGCAATGTGGTAGCCATGGGAGTCAGTCAGTTTGCTGAATGCAGTTAATGTGAATGATGTTCATGCAAATAAAGTCACAAAAAACACTTTCAGCAGTTATTGAAGTTGCACTTTTCTGCACTGCTGTGTGTCCATGGAGTTATTATATATAAGTTGCAGGGGGGTTGGGATATCATGACAAGGGAGTGTGGTCCTTGCGCCTTAGAATTACTTTTTCATGAAGGGATTTTCAGTGATTTTGATTCACAGAAATGGCATTTGCACTAATTATGTTCAGTGAATCATTCATTCTGGCAGCCATGAAGGCAGGTAGCAGGTTTTGGAAAGTTTCACATTACATGCTGCGTCAGCAGGGTAGAGTTTCTGTGTTTTGAGTGTTGGCTAGGCATACTATGTAGTAGTGCAATGTTAGGGATGAATGCATTCTATGCGGGGAATGAAGTACCAGTTATGGAGTATGCACAGGAACCCTGATGTAGCTACCCATGTTGGGAGCCCAATTATGGAGTAAGTACAGGGACCCTGATGCAGCTACTTATGTTGGGAGCCCAATTATGGAGTAAGTACAGGAACCCTAATGTAGCTACCCATGTTGGGAGCCCAATTATGGAGTAAGTACAGGAACCCTGATGTAGCTACCTATGTTGGGAGCCAATAAACGGAGGACATCTATGATCAGCCATGACTAGGCATGGCACTTACCCAGCAGAGGATAGGGACAGTGTGAAACTGCAGGAAACAGGACAACTGGATGAGTGTGTCATCCCTACAATGAAAAAAAAGAGCAATGGCTGTAGCCTTGAGACTGGCCAGGACCAAATATGCCACAAATACCAGAACCAAGGACTTAAATCTCCTCCGATGTATAGATAAAACTCAAAGAGACATATTTATTATGCAACACTTACATCAACTCTGGAATAAATTACACTGCATGTTAAAAAACAACACCCTTGCAGCCTTCAAAAAAAACTTTGATGGTTGGGGTGGTATCTGCAAATTCATCCTTGGACAAGCCTGCTTTGTCTTCTAGACATGGAGGAGGGAACAACATGATGGTGGTCAGTGGCACGATGCATTGTAATTCCTATGAACATAAGGTCATATATTAGACAGGCAAACCTTGTGGCCAAGATTGTCTCAGATGCAGCACCAATGTACGTGGAGAACAAATATCCATAAGTGTTTTGAAGAATAACCCTAATACACACATGGGTCAGTATACAAATGGAAATGTATATGCTATTATTAACCTGACAGTTGTGTAGTCATCACCAGTTCAGCTTCCACATACAAGCAAAAGCTAGGTATGAGGTTTGCTCACCTGCCATGGACATGGCTACCAAGAACTCTTCCAATTCTATGTGTAGCTTCTTTTTTTGGTGGTCTGCCTCCTATGGTCCACCTCCTGTGATGCACATGTCCTTGCTCATGTCTTGTGCTTTGCTTCTGGCATGCAGTATCATATTAGTGACTCTGCAATAGTCACTCACAGCACTGAGTTCCTGCAACACTCCCTGTCTCAACTGATTATGGAAGCCCTTGTTTGTTTTATATTTTTCAAGTCTGTGCATGCCATGTGTTCATAGAGTCTGATGTAAAATCTTTGTCTCCTGGGTGGTGAACTTTTCAAGCCATTGTTGTTCTCGTGAACCCATGAAAAAACATGTATACCTGTGAGCTGTGCATTGGTTAGTTGTGTGTGTTCATGTGTGTGTGTGCGTGTGTGTGTGTGTGTGTGTGTGTGTGTGTGTGTGTGTGTGTGTGTGTGTGTGTGCATGTGTGCGTGTGCACATGTGCGCACGTGTGCGCATGTGCATGTGTGTGTGTGTGTGTACGTGTGTGTGTGTGTGTGTGTGTATGTGTGCGTGTGGGTGTGTTTGTATGTTTGTGTGCGTGTGTGTGCATGTGTGTACGTTTGTGTATGTGTGTGTGTGTGTGTGTGTGTGTGTGTGTGTGTGTGTGTGTGTGCGTGTGAGTGTGCACATGTGTGCATGTGTGCATTCACTAGTGTCCTTGTCAAATCCCTGAGTATCATTATTGTCCTCATCCCTGCATTTGGCGTCCATATTTCTGTCTGCTATTGTGTTGTGACCATTTCTAGTCCTGTTCCCTATTGATAACAGCAATGGTCATGTTACCACTGCCCTCCTTCTTGCAGCACTGTATTGATGGTCAGTGGTACTAAACACATCCTCTGCCTCTAACCTCACTCTTTACACATGACCATGCCATGAACTATGGACAGAAGCCCTTGTTTCCCTTGCAGCATGTTTTGCTGTCTGTGCACATAGACCACAATGTAGCCCCCAATTTGGACAGTAAGCTGACCTACATTTTTGTTGTGCTCCTGTCAGGGTGAGACCCCCACAAGCAACATTGACTGTCATGCCTTTATGTTATATTCTCTGTAAGGGTGACAAATTTACTATTTCCCTTCTGCCCCTGTTGCAGCCATGCACTATGGGTACTTCATAGGTTCATAGAATCATAGGTTCATACTAGGCTATCTGCCCTAGGGCATTTATAAGCCTAGCCAGAGTGGCCAGAGTGTGTTTGGTTTTCGCCACACATTTTAATGCCCTTTTTCGAGGTTAGTATACTGTGCCTCTGTCTAACAGTGACACAGAAGTGATACCCACGGTAAACCTATGATCTCCCATCCACTCATCAAGATTCCTCTTGAAGAGAGTCAATGAGGGACTCTGCCTAACCTGGACTGGGATTTTATTCCAGAGTGAAGAGAGCCTCTGGGTTATGACTCTGTCCCTCCAGCATGTCCTATTTATTTCAGTGCTGAGGTTCAAGTCTCTCGAGCGCATAGCTCGATGGGATTTGGATTTTCTGAGGTGCAGCATGTCCATTAATTCCGGGTTGGACATGGCTTTATACGTCAGGCACAGATCGCCTCTGAGCAGGCGGTATGCCAGTGAGTAGAGCTGGAGTTTCTTTAACCGGGCAGCATATGGCATCTGTTTGAGCTCTTTGATCCTCTTGGTGAGGTACTTTTGGGGTCTTTCCAGTTGCTGCAGGTGTCTGGTAAGGTACATCCCAAAAGGGGCATTGTACTCAATTATGGGCCTGATGAGGGATGAGTAAAGAGGCACAATGACCTCCCCTGATCTAGATCTGAATCCCTTCATGATTAGGTGAGCTATATAAAATGTTTTTCTAACCACTTTGGCCACGTGGTTGTCAAATGAGAGATTGCTATCAACTTGGGTCCCCAGGTCCCTAATTACTTCTTCTATACTTAATGGATTACCACTTATGTGGTAATTTGTGGGCACTTTGTTTTTGCCAAAGGGGATGACTATACACTTTTTGGCGTTTAGCTTGAGGCCATGGCTCTGGCACCAGTTGTCTGTTTCTATGAGGCCCTTTTGGAGGATGCTTGTGTCAGCTGGAGAGTCGATTATGGTGCCCAATTTGCAGTCATCTGCGAACTTGGTCAGCCACAGTCCTTCCGTGTTGGCCGGTACCTCCGAGAAATATATACCGAACAAGAGAGGTCCCAGGACTGAGCCTTGTGGGATGCCACTTGTAACTGGTTTGGAGTCTGACATGGCTCCAGCAATTCTAACCATGTGGGTTCTGTCCTTGAGCCAGTTTGTAACCCATCTAGTGACATAGGGGTTTATATTTAAGCTGGTGAGCTTATCTATAATCCCTGAGTGGGGTATTGTATCGAAGGCTTTTGCCAGGTCCAGTTAGGCTGTGTGGACCACCTTCCCCTCATCAATGGCCTTGGTGACTGTTTCAAAGAAATCAACCAGGTTTAAGAGGCAGGATCTTCCCTTAACAAAGCCAAACTGGGTAGGATCCAGTGTCTGTAGGTCCCCAATATCTTTATTTATGAGGTCCATGATGATCCTTTCCATAGCTTTGCAGACCAAGCTAGTCAGGCTTATGGGGCAATAGTTTCCAGGGACCACTGTTGCTGTACGCCAGTCTTTGGGTACATACCTGTAGTAAGGCTGAGATTGAGGAGTAGTTTTATGTTTGGGTTTAGCTCTTCTTGGAGTTCATGTAGGACGCAGCCCGGGACACCGTCTAGTCCCATTGATGCTGTGTTTTTTGCTTTGAAGAGGGCGGCTCTTACCTGAGCATCTGAGATGTCAGGGGGCAGCACTCTGCTGGGATAGATATTTGCCCTTTTGGTGGGGAGGGGGGTGGTTTGCGTTGAACCTGTCAGCTAGGATGTTGGCAATGTCTGTGGGTTCGGTGTATTTTTTGTCATTTTGGACTAATTCTGAGCATATCTGGGAATTCCCACCCAGGTTCCTAACATAACTAAAGAAAGCCTTGTGATTATCCTTAGTGTCCTGTGCAATTTTTCTCTTGAAGCTGGCCTTAGATGATTTTTATGAGTGCCCATAGTTTTTTGCTAATACTGATCAGAGATGCCTTCCCTTTTTGGGATTTTGCTCTATCATGTAGTAGCTTCCTCCTTCTATTGTATAGTTTGTTTATGGCTGGGGTCCACCAGACAGGACGCCTAAATTTGGAGGATTGGGTCTTGGTTTTATTTGGGATTGCATGATCCATGTATTCCTGAAGGTGTTCATAGAATGCGTTTATAAAGGATTCTGCGGTCTGGGCCATATTTTCCACAGGCCCGGGGGCTTTAAAGGATTCCACCTTGGTTTTGAGGAGTGTAAAATTTGCTTTAGAGAAGTTTTTCACTGTGGTTTTCTGGGCAGGGGGAGGGGTTGGGATGTGACTATCCAGTGAGATTAGTTTATGGTCTGATCTTACCAGTGAGGGATACACTTCTGGTCTGGAGCATAGAGTCCCCATGTTGGTGATGATCAGGTCCAGTATGTTTTCCCCTCTTGTGGGAGTGGTAACAAGTTGTTCCATAGCATTTGAGTTTATAAATTCTAGGAACCTTTGGGCTAGGGTGTTGGAGCTAGAGTAATGCTCCCAGTCTATGTTTGGGTAGTTGAACTCACCCAATATAATGGTGTTTGGAGAGGCCTTCATATTTTCCAGTGTTCTCAGGAAGGCTGAGTGAGGTTCCTGGGTTTGGGAGGGTGGTCTGTAGCAGGCTATAAACTGGAAGGCAGTTTTATCCACTGTTAGTTGCACATAGATAGTCTCTGATGCTTCGTGCTGTGCCACCAAGCTGGAGGTGTGGATATCTTTGACGAATATTGATACTCCCCCTCCTTTTGTGGTTCGGTCCAAGTTTTGGGGCCAAAAAGCATGGTATGAGGTATAACCAGGTAGTGCTGGGGTGCTCTTGGGAGCCTTGAACCAGGTTTCTGTTACTGCACAGATATCGATGTTCTCCATGCTAAGGAGAGTTTTGAGTGCATGCATCTTGAGGTTTAGAATTCTGGATTTGAGTAGCATTACTCTTAGTTTCTTATCCCTTGTGATACCTATGGAGGTGGGTTTGTCTTTTGAGCCTTGCCTAAAAAAGGCACTATGGGGGTAGCAAGAGCCTTTGCCAATATCCGAAAGCCCAGGGGTGACAGGTGCAAGCCATCCCTAGCGAAGCATCGTGGCTTGTCGAGCATGTCATCCCAGGCTGTCAGGCATTGGATCCCCTTTGAATGACACCAATACTTAAGCCAATTGTTGAAATTGATCATCTTGTCTTCATATTGTGGCATCATTCTTGGTGAGGGTAAGATGCTACTCAAGGTCAGGGTCATACCGGCCTGGGCTACATGCTCAGAGAGCTCCTCTATGTCTCTTTTCAGGTAGTCCAGGGAGGTACATCTCAGGTCATTCACACCAGCATGGACAATGACTGAGTCATATTTGTACTTGCCTTAGAGTGACCTGAGTGCTTGTGTTATGTGGCGGATCCTAGCGCCCGACAGGCAGCTCACCGTGACCTTCTCCTTGTTCAGCCTGGTGAGTGGGACGTCAGTGTGCCTGACGATAGAGTTACCTATTACAAGTGTATCAGGTGTGTTGTTTAGCCTTAAGGGCTGTGACTGTTCGGCACACTGGCTTTGTGAGCTATGTGTTGCACATGTTTTGTTTTGGGGTAGCGGTTGCTTGGGTGTCTGCTTTGGAGATCTCTGCTGCTTAGGCAGATTTTTTTTAGAGCCTCTGAGTATGTTTTTGTGTGTTTATGTATTTGGTTTGCTGTCGTGGTAGGTCTATGTGAGACTGGAATTGTAGTGAGTGTTGTTTCCTTCTCCTCCTGACTGGTTACGCCAGTACTGAGTTGAGAGAGCTTAGCCTCCAATTTGGCTATATGGTTGCATCTCTCACATGTGTTGGAATTTGTTGGGAGAAGGAGAGGGTTGTCTGTGTACATGAGGCAGTTGTAACATTGCCTCAAGATTCCCAGATTCACCAGCTGGACCAGAGAGGAGCTTGACAACTGACCTTTGGACATGCTAGAATAGTATTGGGAATTCCTTTATAATTGAAAAAAGGGCCAATGGGGAACAAGGTACTCAAGGGGGAGTTTGTGAGGGTGTAGTGCTTTTAATTTTTTAGTGCTGACTTATATAATTGCTTTAGTGAGCAAGTGCCAGGTAACTTAAATGCAATGTGTTACAGGTAACGTAAATGCAAAAATGACAAACAGTAACTTTCTTTCAAGTGAACCAAGGAAATACGTACAGTAAGCAATGCAGATATCACTAGGGATCCACAGAAGTGCTGAAAAGCCGCGTTTTAGGTGGAATTAGCATTTCAGGGAAATAACAAGCAAACAAACAACAAGCATACAAACAAAGCTAGATTCATCAGGCCTGGATCTAGTCTATGCTACAGCAAACAAGGTGTACCAATTTCAGTAAGAAGCAGTTCAAATATGCAGGCACTATAAGCCTTTAACCAGAAATTCTCAGCTCAGAAGGGCAGAGTCCAGCCTCTCTTCCTACAAGAGTGGAGACCACGAACCATCTTTATGTAAAATAACTGGCCTGAAGCCCAAGTGCTTAAACCAGAATTAATACACTTTTAGATTAACAGAAACTGATCCCTCAGTCAGCAGTTCCCAATTTAGAAGGATGTAAGTTACCTGTTCTGCCACTACAGTGCAGACCACAAACCTTCTTAATGTAAAAAAACTGGTCTGAAGCCCAAGTGCTTAAACTAAAAGGCTTAGAATGAGTTACACCAAGCAGTAATAAATACAATTGAGTACTTTTAAGATGACGCAAAAGCAAAACAAAGTAGGAAGAAACATAAATACAGTAAAAGCAGATAATTTTTTTTTTTCACAACTGAACTTCTTAGGTAACAGAAGGTTGAAACCTGAGACAGCTTTTAAGAAAGAAATCTCAAAAGAACCAATGAGGTTCTTAGTCTAAGCTGTAGTCCAGGTGACCTCAGTCAGCCAATGACCTCAAACAATTCTCTCTCACTGAAATACCAGATGGCTTTGGCTAAACCAAGATGTCCCTGAATATGTGCTCAGACACACAGCCTCCACAAACACTAGGCCCAAATACAAGCCTGAATATGGAAATGCTACAAATATCCCCACTACTTAGAACAAACTGCAGAAATGTTTCTCACAGCTGAAAAGCAGCAGTGAACCTTTAAATGAAAGTTTTAGACAGCTAAAGGAGCCTCTAGAAAAAAGAGTTTAACTGCAACAAGTTATCAGAAATAAACAACCCAACAGATGCTTAATAACAGTGGGCAATTTCCAGTCAATACCTCACACACAGTGAAACTAGCTAGAAAAATACACAGTACACAAAGTGCTATAAATAACAAAGAAATAAAGAAGAAAATAAACAAAAAACAGATACTTAATGTTATATATTATAGCTCAGAGTTTCCTCAGTGTCCTTCCTTCGATTAGCTCAGTGTGAAATGGCAGAACACTCACAACTGAAGTACTGAACATGCAGTACTGAGGTACACTAAATGTTGTTCAGTATGCCTATATCCCCATACAAAGTCTTCTACATAGATTTCCTATTCCTGATTTAATGATCGTAAAAAGGTTTCCTGCAATATGGCAACTGTTCTTTTTATCAAGCTACAATGGTTCCTATAGCCGACTGCTTTGTGATAATGAGGTATCACATTATCATCTCCCATAATGGAATGTGCTATCACATACAGACGGTGCTAGCATGTTCATCCCTGACTGTTTTTAGGTTAATAGGCAATGTGCACAGCATGTTCATGTTTGGAGACTGTGAAGCCCATAGTACCACCACAATGCACCAGTGACACAGTCATCAGCACACTGTTGATGCCTGAAGATGTGCACCATGTGGTGTCCATAATGTGCAGCTGTGCACAGAGGGCTAGCATTTGCTTCTCATAAGTTCATAGGTAGTTACAAGGTTTGAAGTCCAGGATAACACTGAGGAGTCGAGCCCAAATTCCCAGTTGACCCTAAGCACTCTGGTAATTGAATTGGTCGAGATCACAAAGTGGGAGAATGAGGCCTAAGGGAATCAAGCCCTGTACCACAGGACCTACAGCTCACAGCCTTAACCCTCTGTGCTAGTTGCCAAAAATATTGAGTGGACAAGGTGTCTTCAGTATTAGATTCTTCAGGATTCTTGCTTAGTGTTGCCAGCAAACTAAAGTAATTTTATATTTGGTGCACAGGTACTATCAGAAGCACCTGGGACCCATTACAATGGTCCATTATGTAAGATATACCTGGCAGCAGCTTGTGAGGGTGGTGAGTGATGACAGTGGCATTATCTGTCTGGCAACAGTGCAGGCACTGTTATAGCATCCTGTGGTTGTACCACTTCAAGTTGCTCTACCAATGGGAGGCAGGTGATAGGGAGACTGAAGCAGCATTTTACAATAAGACCTGTGTATACATATTTTATTTTTTTAAAACTACTATCTGCTGGTTTTCTTGCCTTGTTTTGCCAGGGTTACATTGCAATGAAGAGAATCTGCTTGCTTTTACAGCAGCCATGGAGGTAGCCTTCAACAGAAACACCTTTCTAAGAAGGTCTAACAAGCACTCCAGGTAGTGGGATAATTGTACTAAAGTCGATGTCTGTTGAGTGCATTTGAAAGGCTATTTGTCATACATATGTATACTAATATATTGCATTTTCTTCTCTTTTTGTTTTTGTCACTTCTTTCTTCCATTCAGCTGTGGTGCAAGATGTGGTGTAGGGACATGCATAATCTAGTGAGGGATGTGGTACAAGATACGGTGCAGTGTTGGTGACAGATGTGGTGTTGGATATGGTGCAGGATGTGGTGCAGGGCTAGTAAATGATGTGGTGCAGGTTGTGGTACAGGATGTGGTGCAGTGGTGATGCTGGACATGGTGCAGGTTGTGGTACAGGATGTGGTGCTGAATGTAGTGCAGTGGTGGTGCAGGATGTGGTGCTGATTGTGGTACAGGACGTGGTGCAGTGGTGATGCTGGATATGGTGCAGGTTGTGCTACAGGATGTGGTGCTGAATGTAGTGCAGTGATGGTACAGGATACGGTGCTGAATGTAGTGCAGTGGTGGTGCAGGATGTGGTGCTGATTGTGGTACAGGATGTGGTGCAGTGGTAATGCTGGACATGGTGCAGGTTGTGGTATAGGATGTGGTGCTGAATGTAGTGCAGTGATGGTACAGGATGCGGTGCTGATTGTGGTGCAGTGCTGGTGCTGGATGTGGTGCTGATTGTGGTACAGAACGTGGTGCAGTGGTGTTGCTGGACATGTTGCAGGTTGTGGTACAGCATGTAGTGCTGAATGTAGTGCAGTGATGGTACAGGATGTGGTGCTGATTGTGGTGCAGTGCTGGTGCTGGATGTGGTGCAGGATGCTGTTTGTTTTATTCATTTATGGAATAAGTGATTTTATGCAATATTTCTAATAAACACAAAGTTAGAAACACCTCTAAAACAACCAATTCTATAAGGCAGAATTATAGAATTATAAATTTTGCAATATAATGAAAGGATGTATTCAAAATAATAAAGCTTTTCCATTATCTTCCTATCCATATGAATACAGTGGCTTTAAAACAAGCTTCTCAATATATCATTAAGGCAAATAAGGCACATACTGAATATAATCTAGTATTTTTAAACAATATTTGTCCTGCATACCCCATGACCTTCAAGCCTCTATCACATCTTGGTCATTTGGCCCACCCATATCCCAATATCCTATAATACTAAACAAAGTAGGTGAGAGGTAAGGATCACAGCAGTGGCAGCTAACATACCTCTCAACTCTACAGATTTTTGCAGAATGTAAGATTTTTGCCAAATACTTTTGGTCTCTTCCTTATAGAATTTGTGATTTTCTGGAATTTTGTGGCAAATCAGTGAGGACTTAATTCACTAAATAATGACAAGCATTTGAGTTACAGACTTCACATCCTTCCAAAAATGCATGGTAACACAATACCTTTTATTGTAGCAACTTTCTAAGTTTATAAGAGCAATGTTTAAAATGTGTCTCTTTGAGACTTTGATCCCACATTATTTTTGGCTTTGTCCAGATTTTTTGTGCTAAGAGGTTGAGAGCTATGGCAGCTGGTGACATCAAAGCCAGGAGGAAGGGATGCAGGAAGCAACTATTACAATATGTCAATAACCATTACCTTTGATGAAACAACATATTGGGTCATAGGTTCATAGATTCATAGGTAGGTACTAGGCTATTGGCCCTGGGGCCTATACAAGCCCAGCCAAAAAGGTATCCTGGCTTTTGCCACCCAAGAAAATTATTTTCCTGTGTCACTGTCGAGCAGTGCCACAGAGGTGATCCCCGGGGTGAATTTCCTATTTCCCATCCAATCATCAAGATTTTTGTTGAAGAGTGCTAATGAGGAGCTTTGTTTGTTATAGATAGCTAGTTTATTCCAGAGTATGGGAAGTCTGTGGGGCAGGAGTCTATCCCTCTAGCATGTTCTGTTTATTATGGTGACAAGGTTTAGGTCCCTAGAGCATGTAGCTCGGAGGGATTGGAATTTCTTTAAGTGGAGCATGTCCAACAGCTCTGGGTTTGACATAGCTTTGTATGTTAGGCAGAGATCACCTCTGAATAGGCGATATGTGACGGAGTAAAGCTGGAGTTTTTTGAGACGGTCTGCATAGGGCATCTGTTTGAGGCCAGTAATCCTCTTTGTGAGGTATTTCTGCGGCCTTTCCAGTTGTTGTAGATGTCTTGTGAGGTACATATGAAAAGGGGCGTTGAACTCTATAATGGGTCTAATGAGTGATGAGTAGATGGGAACAATGACCTCTTTTTTCCTGGATGAGAAACCTTTTGTGATGAGGTGTGCCACATAGAAGGATTTCCTGACTACTGTGGCGATGTGATTATTAAAGGAGAGACTACTGTCCACCTGTGTCCCAAGGTCTCTTATCACGCTTTCGGTGTTAAGTATACTACCACCTATATTATAGTTCATGGGTACAGAGTTTTTACCAAAGGGGATGACAATGCACTTTTTGACATTGAGCTTGAAGCCATGGCTTTGAAAACAGGCATCTGTCTCAGTGAGGACCTTTCGTAGGATGTCCACATCGTTAGGAGTTTCGATTATGGCTCCTAGTTTGCAGTCATCTGCGAACTTCGTTAGCCAAAGACCTTCTGTGTTAGCCTGCACTTCATTGAAGTAGATACCAAACAGGAGATGACCCTGGACTGAACCCTGTGGTACTCCACTTGTCACTGGTCTGAAGTCAGATTTGGAGTCTGCTACTTTCACAGTGTGGGTTCTGTCAGTGAGCCAGTTGGCCACCCATCTTGGGTCAGTCAATTTCATCCACAAACTGCCTCAACACCTACTCATTATAGCCACTTCATGGACTTCAGATATTTAACTACAATCAGCAAGGTCAACCTTATCAGGAAAGGAGCCCTAGACAAAACTCCATGGGTACCCTAAACTTTATGAGGAACAGGCCAAAATATATGGCAAAAATAAGGAACATTCTGCAAAATCAGGGACAGTTGAGAGTATCTGTGTCACTGCCACCCCTCCACACACACACACACATACACACACACACACACACATACACACACACACACACACACACACACACACACACACACATGCACGCACACAAGCACACACACACACAATAGCTACTTGTACATTTGTGACTGGATGCCTCACCTGTTTGACAGCTATTGCCATTATATACTTAGAAACTTGCTAGAATAATATGCTTTTCAATGTCATGTTTTTTTCTGAAGGCTGTTTAGTATGAACTAATATGTTTGTCATTATTTACTGAGAGCAATGCTCAGTGATTTACCAGCAAAAGACACAAACTTTATGAGAAGCAGACCAAAACGTAAGGCAAAAATTAGGAACATTCTGCAAAATGTGAGAGTATCTATGCTCCTACTACACAAACACATACATGCATGTGCACAAATTTACACACACACACACACACACACACACACACACACACACACACACACACACACGCACGCACACACACACACATACACACATATGACCACCAATTCCAGCTACTTGTATGACTGTGATTGCACACCCCATCTGTTTGACAGATATTGCCTTTATATCATTTAGCATTAGCATGCTTTTTCAGATGGCTATTAAGTCTGAAACTAAAATAGCTGCCTTTATGTAGTGACTACAGTTTTGATTGATTTGTCAGAAAACCATAACATTTTACAAGGTCTAAGATATGAGACAAAACCTGGTATAGCTGGGAGCTTAAGGTGGTGCCACTACTGACCCTGGAAACTATCACCCCATTAGCTTGACAAGTGTGAGCTGTAAAGCCATGCAGCGTATTATTATGAATCTCATAAACAAGGACATAGGCAATGTCCAAGAACTTCACCCCACCCAGTTCAGATTAATCAAGGGCAGATCTTGCCTATTGAACCTGGTTGACTTCTTTAAGACTGTCACCATGGCCCTGGATGAGAGAAAGTCAGTACATACAGCTTACCTTGACTTGGCCAAGGCCTTTGACACAATCCCCCACTCAGGCATTATCAAGAAGCTAACACAACTTGGCATAAATCCGTATCTCATCAGCTGGGTGGCCAACTGTCTCACTGACAGGACCCTTAAGGTCAAAATAGGTGCCTCCACCTCCGATAGCAGACCTGTCACTAGTGGAGTTTCCCAGGGATCTGTCCTGGGACCCCTACTGTTTAGCATCTACTTCTCAGAGGTCCAGACAAAGCCAAAGGCATGTGACTGACCATGTTTGTGGATTACTGTAAGTTGGGTGCTGTCATTGACTTTCCAAATGATGTTAACATACTGCAAGAGGGTGTCACAGCAACTAATGGCTGGTGGCAAAGTCATGGCCTCAAGCTAAATGCAAAAAAAGTATCATATAATTCGGCAAAAACATGGCCCCTACTGATTTACCACATCAACGGCAACCCCCTAAGCGCACAACCTATGGTGAGAGACCTGGGTACTCAGGTTGATAACAATCTCACATTCAACCATCATATAGCAGCAGTGGTCAAAATAGCCTTTTACTTGATTCATCTCATAAGCAAAGGGATTGCATCCAGAAAAAAGGAGGTTATTACATCTCTATACTCCTCCCTCATTAGACCAGTAATTGAATATAATGCCCCATTTGGTATGTACCTCTCCAAATATCTGCACCAACAGGAAAGGCCACAGAAATACCTCACAAAGAGAATCCATGGCCTCCAACAGCTGTCCTATGCAGACAGGCTCAAATCACTATCACTCTACTTGGTATCATACAGATTGCTCAGAAGTGATCGGTATCTCACTTACAAGGCAATCTTGGACCCTGTCCTATTAGAGATGCTCCTTATCCATAAGTCTAACTCCTCACACATAACCCACTCAAAAGGCCTGAATCTAATATGTGACAAATACAAAACCTGCTGGAGAGAAAGGTTCGTCTCCCAGAGGCTGCTCCATCTCTGGAATAGACGCCCTATACACATCAAACAAAGTACCTTGCTGACCCTCTTTAAGCGCAACCTTGATGAGTGGATGGGAAACCACAAGTTTGTCACAGGGGTTCCACCTGTGTCCCTCATTGACAGGGGTGACAAGTGCTGACTGAGGTTTCTTTTTGGGGATAAACTCTTGGCTAGGCTTGTAAGGGCCCCAGGGCCATTAGCCTAGTAACCTCCTATGATCTTATATACACACAAACTCATATGCTTCAATAAATGAATTCCCTTTTACATGGTGGCATCATAATGCTTGTAAAAAATATACCTTCAAAAATGTGTGTGCCTCTGCAGCCATTTGCTTAGAGAATCAGGCTGCCTCAGCCCCCTGAGATAGTCTCAGAAAACAGGTCAATAGGAAGGACTCTGCAGTGCTTCACATAGTGGCCCAGCTAGACGTTTGGACATTGAGCAACATATCTGACATTCTCAGCACAGTGTAAAAAACTATAATAGGGAGTAATGGCCTTATTCAATATTTTGAAGACAGGTATTACAGATAATGCCAGTCTGTTATGAAAAACAGCCCAGGGAATGTAGTGAGACATTTTTATTACCGTGAAGTTCTAAGCAGCGGGAAGAAAAGAGAAGGTCAGAAAGATGGCCATTATTTTTATTTTAAAAATATTAGTTGGCTTTCTACCTTTAAATGCCTGTATTCTTTCTTTTCTTGTTTTTTAGTGTGTGTGTGTGTGTCGGGGGGGGGGGTTGGGCCATTGCAGCCTAGCAGCCAGCACCAGAAGCTATGCATACTCAAAACCTTGTCTTGTTGGCCAGCAATAGCATAGCTATGGTGGGGCAAAGGGGCAGCCACATTGGGTGCAAAGTATTAGGGGCAAAGGGGGCAGCCACTTTGGGTGCAAAGTGTTAGGGGGCAAAGGGGGCAGCCACATTGGGTGCAAAGTGTTAGGGGGCCACACTCATGAGATGTGTAGTAGAGTACTGGTATGAATTTTGATACTGCTGCTGTATAGCACTGAAGTGCTTCAGTACTCAAGTCTGAGGTATAAGTTGTAGCGAGCCACCTGCTATAAATGCAGCAAGCCACTTGGTACAGTTTAAAAGCAAAGCAGAATAATAGAATTTATTTATTTATTTGATTTTTATTTTTGCCCTGTCGCAGTGACCCTTTTCTTTTTTTTTTTTTCTCAGCATATAGTTGAGGGGTGCTAGATTTGGAAATGGGATCAGAAGCTAGAAAAAGCCAGCTATGATTCTGGAGTCAATCTAGAGCTACTTACTGTAAAGCAGAATTATAGCTTGTTCTTCTAGTGATTGGTGCCATTTTGTGATCTAGCACCCCTCAACTACAACTCGAGCAGTGGTCTGGGTGGCGCTTGTGTGCCAATCAGGTCATGTTTCTGTGTCCCGACTCATAGGTTCATAGGTTGGTACTAGGCTATTGGCCCTAGGACCTGTACAAGCCTAGCCATAACAATTCCCTGGATATTTCTTCTCACAATATTTACTTTCCTGGACCCCTGTCTAGCAGGGTGACTGACGTGATCCCTGAGGTGAATTTCCTATCTCCCATCCAGTTGTCAAGGTTCTTTTTGAAGAGGGCGAAGGAGGTGCTCTGCTTGACATGTATGGGCAGTCTATTCCAGAGTATGGGCAGTCTCTGGGTCAGGAACCTATCCCTCCAGCATGTTTTGTTCATTGTGATGACAAGGTTTAGATCCCTGAAGCGTGTGGCTCTGAGGGATTGGGATTTCTTTAAGTGGAACATGTCCAACACCCGGGGTTTGACATGGCCTTGTATGTTAAGCAGAGATCACCTCTGAGTAGATGATATGCCACAGATTATAGCTGGAGGTTTTTTAGATGGTCAGCATAGGGCATCTGCTTTAGGCCTGTGATTCTTTTAGTGAGGTATTTCTGTGGCCTTTCCAGCTGTTGCAGATGTCTTGTGAGGTACATACCAAATGGGGCGTTGTACTCTATAATGGGTCTCATGAGGGATGAGTACAGTGGGACAATTACTTCCTTTTTTCTGGATGAAAAGCCGTTATGATGAGGTGTGCCACACAGAAGGATTTCCTGACTGTTGTGGCGATGTAGTTATCAAAGATGAGACCACTGTCCACCTGTGTCCCTACGTCTCTCATCACACTTTCCGTGTTTAGTGTACTGCCACCTATGTGGTAATTCATGGGTACATGTTTTTCCCCAAAGGGGATAACTATATATTTCTTGGCATTAAGCTTGAGCCCATGGCTCTGGCAACAAGCATCTGTTTCTGTAAGGCCCTTTTGTAGAATAGCCACATCATTTGGGGATTCAGTAATGGCTCCCAGTTTGCAGTCATCAGCTGAGGTGAGAAAAAAAATATTGACTGTTGCTGCATCACTCCCCTCACAGCTGAGGGCAAAAAAAGCCCAAAAACTGATCAACTGTTGTTCCTAAAATTCAGGAGCAAACCAGATCTTGTTTCTTCCATGCCTCTCTCAGTTGAGGAGTAAAAAAAGAAGCTTTTAAACTGTAGCAGTCAGGTTGCTACAATTAAACTACACATGGAACTCTGAAGTGCTTCTGTACTGCACAGCAGCAGCATCGAAATTCATTTCTGTGCCATCATTAAGAACTGTTGGTACTACACATCTCCCGATCACGCATCCTAACATCTTGTGCCTGGGGTGCATGCCCCCTTTGCCCCACCCCATCTATGCACTGATTGGCACACTGCTTTCTCGTTTTCATATG
Organism: Protopterus annectens; assembly: GCF_019279795.1. Lineage (NCBI taxonomy): Eukaryota > Metazoa > Chordata > Ceratodontiformes > Protopteridae > Protopterus > Protopterus annectens. The sequence goes on along the minus strand of NC_056731.1, from coordinate 1,884,209,630 downwards.
CATGTAAAAATATAAAAAAAAAACTAGTTGGACATAAATGTTGGAAAACTTTTTCATGAAGCAGCGAAGTGTCAAAATATAATGAAGAAGCCCCAACGTTTGTTAATGAAAGGGAAGAGAGCTTGAAATGTTTCCTGGAAAATGTAAGGGGGAACATAATTGGAGAGAATGATGTAAATAAAAGGGGAACCTAAAGGTGCTACATTTGCAGTTTGTGTTGATTCGTAAGTGACGGGCCAGATGTTAATTTTGTCAACATCACTACAACGTATAGTCAGTGCATTACTTCACTTGTGAGTCTATATAGCTGTTACTCGCTCTCCTTGTGAATCATTCTAAGAAAAAGTGGAAGGTTAAAGAATAAAATTTATAAGCAGAGTATGCCATCAGTCACAGCAGTATGTTGAATACATCTTGTAAATATTGCAAAGTGTGTGGGAGTTTCAAAAAGTTTCTATTTTTTTTTTGTGCTTGATCATGCTGCTATTAACGTTGGCGGTGTCAGGTCGGCTGACTTTTGGAATACTTTGAATTCACATGGGAATTGAAGTTAAAATCTTGTAATTTTAAAGTGTTAAATAATTCAGTTAATATCTGAAACTCAAGGGAAAAAATTGTCATGTGGGTTAGTCATATGATTTCATTTGGGTTATATAAACCTTGGTGGGAATTCAGTAAAATTTACACAAATTTTTTTTGGTGTACACATTGTGCAACGATGTGTACACAAGTGTGGACAATTTTAGATTCAGTAAACATTGCTTAGCTGTGTGCAAGCATGTGAAAACAGAGAAAGTTCTGTCGAATGCAAATTACCTCATAAGTAGTTGAATATTATGCAAATGACCCAGGTGAAGAGATCCAACAAGCAGAAAGGCATCCAGCTAAACTCCATGTCAGTGTCCTTAGTGTAGGTGGAATTTTTCCATGTACAGGAGTCTACATGGACAGAAGGGTATGTAAAAGTACACAAATATGGACATAACGCCCAAGAAAATGTTAGATCACATACATATATCTGCAAAACGTACATTGTGGATGTCTGAAAAAGGAAGGGAATATGTAAAAAATAAATAATAATTGTTTTAATAATTTCAGAATTTTTGTGCTATGGGCTGGAGTGTACAAACATGCTTAACAGAAATAAAAATAAATAAATAACATTTCTAATATTTTTTTTTACAAATATACTGTAGGACCTTGCATCAGGTCCATAGAATGGTGCATATGTGCTGTCACAAAGCTCACACAGCTATGAACCATGTAGTCCCTAGGTTGTCAGAATGGATTTGTATGCAAATGAAAATGATTTCCTGAATTGCTAAAAGGATCAACAGTGCCTGCATATCCCCTTTGTGTAGGCTTCTACATGATTTTGATATTCCCAGAGGATGTGGATGACATCAGGGGTTTGCCTTATTATTTTTAGGATTTATTTGTTCCCAGCATGCATGTTTGCGCAGCCTGCTGCGTAGCTTTGTGTGTTCACATGGACAGACTACCCTTGTGACAGTGATGACATAGGCAGCAATCAACAAAAAACAGATATCTTCAATAAATATTTTTGACTTTTGTGTAAGCTATGCTGAGAGCCATGGTGCACACTAAAGTAGGGCCTTTAAATAATGTTAATTATATCCTGGGCAGGTGAACTGCATCATAATTAGCCAATCCCACTTGATGGACCTAAATCAGAACTGTATAAAATATGCATACACTCTACATTCTGACTTTACTTCTGTTCACTGTGCCATTGGAGTAGAGACATGGACATTTTAACTGGGATAATGCTAGGGGCTGCTGCAGGTCGGCTACATCTATATGTGCTAGATGCTGAGGTCAATGCTGCTGCAGCTCTGCTACATCTGTATGTGCTAGATGCTGAGGTCAATGCTGCTGCAGCTCTGCTACATCTGTATGTGCTAGATGCTGAGGTCAGTGCTGCTGCAGCTCTGCTACATCTGTATGTGCTAGATGCTGAGGTCAGTGCTGCTGCAGCTCTGCTACATCTGTATGTGCTAGATGCTGAGGTCAGTGCTGCTGCAGCTCTGCTACATCTGTATGTGCTAGATGCTGAGGTCAGTGCTGCTGCAGCTCTGCTACATCTGTATGTGCTAGATGCTGAGGTCAGTGCTGCTGCAGCTCTGCTACATCTGTATGTGCTAGATGCTGAGGTCAGTGCTGCTGCAGCTCTGCGACATCTGTATGTGCTAGATGCTGAGGTCAGTGCTGCTGCAGCTCTGCTACATCTGTATGTGCTAGATGCTGAGGTCAGTGCTGCTGCAACTCTGCTACATCTGTATGTGCTAGATGCTGAGCTCAGTGCTGCTGGAGCTCTGCAACATCTGTATGTGCTATATGCTGAAGTAAATGCCGCTGGTGCTGTGGACAATAGGCCTAGACAGAAAAGGAGAAGAGTGTTCAGGCCCAGGGTAATCTTCCAGGAGCTACATGAGCTGGAGATTATAGAGCACTACAGTTTGGACAGTTACATATTACAAGAACTCACTGAGCTCTGACGCCCTCAACTCAGAGCTAGACCTAACAGCAGAAAATCCATCCCAATGGAGACAAAGGTATGTGTAGCCCTTAGGATACTAGCTACAGGTACTTTTCAAAGACAAAATGGGGACATGATGGGGGTGTCACAGGCATCTGCATCCAGGATACCCCACCAGTTCTTGGATGCTGTGCTTCCACATGCCAGTGAGCACATATCTTTTCCCCTTACCCCTGAGACGAGGGACAGCAATATGCAACACTTCTACCATATAGCATGCTACCCTGAACTACTGGGTGTCATATATTGCAGACATGTACACAGCAAGGTGCCACCTAGTGAGCAGAGTACAATCTACATTAACCGCAAGGGGTACCACTCCATCAACTGCGAGGTCATGTGCAATGCCCAAGGGTTATCCTGAATATGTGTGCTGGCAGCCCTGGCATTTATCATGACTCCCATATCTGGCACACATCACATCTGTACCAGATGTTTGCTAGGGAAGACATCACAGGGCCATCTACTGAGGGATGCTGACTACACTCTGGAACTATGGATGATGACACCCATCAGAAATGCACACACACCCATGGAAGAACACCATAATGAGGCACATGCAGAAACTAGGAACATCATGGATTGTGCGCTTCAGCTTCTGAAGTCACAGTTCTGGTGCCTTGATATATCTGGTGGAGCCCTGCAATATACCCCAGCCACATGTGCACAGAAGCTCACAGTATGTGCCATGCTACACAATCTGATACTGTGGAAACAGCTGCAGCAGGATCAGCAAAAGGAAGGGATACACAGCCTCTCCACCAGTGCCTAGGTCACCACAGCCACAGTCACAGGGGGACTCAGAGGAGGAACCCCCCCCTCCCCGCTGATATCCCTGTAGACAGATGTAGGCATGCTCAATATGCCCTGGCTTTCACTAGGAGACAACACATAACACATCCAATGACAACTTAGGAACCTAGGGCGCAACACTTTACTCTTACTCACATACATATATTAAAATTGATGCCAGACAACTCACACATCCTGTACCTATCCATTTATTGGTTGTGTACTGCTTGCATCAGACAGAGTCAGCCCTGAACTACAGTTGTGTCAACTGCTGCATTTGCAGGGCAAGTCCATAACCTACACAGTAGTCTACTGGATTATTATATGTCAGTGTATATATGGACTGGGTTTATTATACAAGTAACTACAGTGGGCTAGTTGGACAGAAATGACATCCACATAAGACTACAGATATCCATTCCACTAACATGCTTCCATTTCTATTCAGTAGACCTCATGCATGGAATATTCATGCAGTCGTACCGCAACAATTACTGGTACATCATGGAAGGAAGATGTTAGACAGTCAGGTTAAATGGTAGACTGTCATGTATCCCAGCAGAACAGGTGGTGCTGTTGTCCCACCCCCAACACAGCAGCTTTCCCTTGTAACTGCTTTAACAGGAACTTATCAATGGTATATGAGCTTTTCACTCAGTCTCAAGACAGTATTATGGAAATTAATCTTACATTGTATGTCTTAGGTAATGTAGGAATAACCAATGTACTTATTTATGCAGGTGACTGTGTGATGATTGACCCCACCTGTCTGTCAAGCAGCTTCTATGGCTTAAAGGACTAAGGCAATGACATTATGTGATGGCTTTCATGGTTCTTATCTAGAAGTATCCACTTTATTGGATGTGAGGTATCAATAATTTGTGTTCTGTCAGTCTGGTTGTGCTGTACTATTTTTAACCACTGTCATATATTAATTACATAAGACAGCTTTAGAAAATCTTAGCCAATGTGAGTGAAGTGCAGCAGTGCAGAAACAGTAATAAATTAATAAACTGTGCTGTCTTTACAGTTGTACCTCTGTTTTTTTTACTTTATTTCAGTGCAGAAACAGCAACAGGCATGAGGCATGTTCATACACTTAGTTAAGCTGAGCGCAAATTCGCACAATGACTTTTATATTATAATATATATATATATATATGTGTGTGTGTGTATGTGTGTGTGCGGTGCGTGTGTGTGTGTGTGTCTATAGATACACACACACACACACACACACACACACACACACACACACACACACATCTATAGATATATATATATATAAATGTGTATATGTGTATATATATATATATATATATATATATATATATATATATATATATATATATATATATGGGTTACTGTTAAAAAGTCGGCGCAGCATTGCACGCCTATGAACTATTCGATCTACAGATGTTCAAATAGTTCATATGTGTGCCAGCCACGTAATCGAACAGAATATTTGCAAATGGTCTGTGCATTAACAAATATAACATTCAATGATGTGCAGGGATCACTGTACAGTGCAGTAAGGGAAATACATCCCTTTCCTCAGTCTAGTGTGATCCTGGAGTTGGAATATATAGTTAGGGGGGTGTGGGGGACTGCCCCCCCTGCATAAATGGGATGTTTGGTTTCCTAGTTAGGGAGTTATGGGAAGGGTGGGATCGCTGTTAAATGCAGAAAATGTGTTCAGCATTTTCGGCAATAACAGCTGTTTTTTGACATTAGGGCCATTAGATGATGTGTACTTTTGGCCGAACACTTTGCTGATAAGTACCATTTTTCTTTTAAGTTTCAAGATTTTAATAATAATTATATACATATATATATATATATATATATATATATATATATATATATATATATATATATATATATATAGTTCCCTATCAGAAGCCTGAAACACTATAAGCTTGAAAATCAAAATCCTGAAACCAAAAGCCTGAAAACTCAAAATCCTGAAAACCCAAAATCCTGAAACTCAAAATTCTGAAAACACAAATAATGCTAATATGCCAATACAAACACACTAATATCTAGTGACTGACCGTAACCCTAACCCTAACCCTAAGGTCCGTCACTATCGCACACTCACCTGACCCGCGCCCTGACCCTAACTCACTTAAACCGTCCCTAACCCTAATTTTTGTCACTACTGCATACATGCCTAACCTGCGCCCTAACCCTAACTCACTTATACCGCCCCTAACCCTAACATAAAACCAACCGCACACTTACCTGAACCCAACTCATGACCTAACACCACAGGGCTAACAATAGCAAAGCCACAATGATGTCAGTATGTCTATTTTGTGTTTTCAGGATTTTGAGTTTCAGGATTTTGGGTTTTCAGGATTTTGAGTTTTCAGGCTTTTGGTTTCAGGATTTTGATTTTCAAGCTTATAGTGTTTCAGGCTTCTGATAGGGAACTATATATATATATAAATATATATATATATATGTATATATATATATATATATATATATATATATATATGGTTCTACCTGACTTGACACGAGAAGACCTGGCGACTGAATCGGAGCTCGAGAAGCTCCAGAAAGAAGAAAGAAGAAGACCGGAATCAGGAGTGGCAGAAACATCGACAATGCAAGAGACCGACGACGGAGGGACAACACCAACGCCGAGGAAGGCTGTGCCGGTGAGGGTAGTGACGGACGACGGGTCGCGAGGCAGGTAAGTGTGGGAGATTGACGGTCTGTGGGGATAGGGTGGGTTAAGTGAGTTAGGGTTAGGGAGGGCGATAGGGGTGGGTTAAGTGAGTTAGGGTTAAGGGGGTTGAGGCTGATAGGGGTGTGAGTTAGGGTTAGGGGGGCGGAAGCGAGAGGCGGAGTGTTAGGGTTAGGGAGGTTAGGGGCGGGTAGGTAAGTGCGGTGATGTGGACCTTAGGAGGTGAGGTAAGGTTTAGTGTGGGCTTGTGGGGATTTTGGTGTGCTTGTGTTGTGTGTGTGGTTTGTGGAATGGGGATGTAATAATTGTTATGTAGAACCATATATATATATATATGTGTGTCTCTCACTATCACTCTTCCCATATATATATATATATATATATATATATATATATATATATATATATATATATATATATATATATATATATATATATATATATATATATATATATATATATATATATATATATATATATACATACACACCTGTTATATACATAAATATATATGTGTGTCTGCATGTATGTATTGCATGATATACCCAGACTGTGGTGATTAAAGCTGCACTATGAATGTTGGTCAAAGAACCAAAAGTAAGGGCTCAACAGTAGATAATATGCTTACTTACAGCCCCCCCCCCCCCACCATGCCTGCTGGATGCCACCACACATTTTTATTTATTTATTTATTTTACATTTGTTGACCGGGCTAGTCTAGCTGGATATATTTCCATTTTCAGTAGAGGCCCGGGGAGAAAAGCTCCACACAAAACATAACAAATAGTCATGTTGTTAATAAAGACATAGAATAAAAATAAGAAAAACATTAGTAATAAAATTAACAAAAATTAAGGCACACAAACAATAGTAATCATGAATAACGTTAGGTCAGTTTCAAAGCATCTTACTTAATACATAAAGGTTATGCCATAAAGCATTTACCATATAGATAAAAGTTAAAGCTCAGGTGGGTAGAGAAGTAGAAGGAGTAAATGTAAAATAAAAAAGAGGGAAGAGATAGTGGTCAGGAAGTGAGAAAAAGAAAAGAAAGAAGACAATTAGGAGGAGATAGGAGAGATGAGAGAAGTAGGTCAGAGCATAGTAGGATTGCAAGGAAAGTGAAAAAAAGGTATTTGCTAACTATTAAGCACAAAGTAGGATTAAAAGTCAAGAGGCGGGGGGGGAGAGGGAAATTAGTCTGGTGTGCTACATGAGCAAAGCCAGTGATTTTGGAAGTACAGTTTGATTTATTGTTTGAAAAGAGGTAAGGATGTGATTAGAGTTATATACTTAGGTAGCAAATTCCATACTCTGCCTACAGTATTAGTGAATAAAGAGTCACCAGCTAAGTTGTGGGCCTTTATGGGTTTGGTCATGAATTTACAAGAGGAACGAAGGGAGGTGAGATTGTTATAAGGGAGTAAAAGTTGTGATAGTATAGGGGTGTTATCAGGTTGGTACATTATTTTGTGGGCAATAGTAAGTTGTGAGATTATAAGATAGTTTTGTAGTTCTAGCCAGCCTAAATGTTTCAAATTGAGGCAGTGATGGGTTCTAAAAGGGTTGCCAGTGGCGAAGCGGGCAATGTTATTGTAGCAAGTTGCTAGTTTGTTTAGGTTAATTTTCTTGAGGTTAGTGAAGATAGGAGAGGCGTAAGAGAGAGTAGATATAAGATGGGAGTGGGCAATAGTAGCTCTAGTAGATGGGGTGAGGGATGGTTTAATACGGTATAAGGATCCTATTTTTCTGTTAACTGGTTTGATGGTGTTGTTGATGTGTTGATCAAAAGAGAGATTGTTATCAATGGTAATTCCTAGCAGTTTAGTAGTAGAGTCAGGAGAGATAACAGTGTTGTTGTTTGAGGAGATGGTGAAATTTAATGGGGAGGTACGAGTGGTGGGGGTGAAGAGGAGAAGTTTAGTTTTTTTAGCATTAAGAAGAAGATACCATCTAGTAAACCATGTTTCTACTGTGTTGAAGATATTTTGAGTTGGTGAGATTAGATCTGAAGAGGAGGATGCTGAACAGATAATAGTGGAGTCATCAGCGTATTGAATGCAGGTAGCTTGAGGAATTACAGAGTGGAGATAATTAAAATAGAGGGAGAAGAGTAGTGGGCCAAGAATACAGCCCTAAGGGACTCCAATAGAAATGGGCAGCAAGGAGGAGATGTGGTTGTCCCAAAGAACGGCTTGTTGTCTGTTACTGAGATATGAACTAAACCATTTGACGGCAAGGCTATCAAATGAGAGGGATTCAAGAATTTTAATTAAAGAAGAGTGGTTAACCATGTCAAAAGCTTTAGAGAGATCAATGAATAGGGCAGAAGAGAGAAGATTATTGTTGCGATTGCTGTTAATGGTATCTATAAAGGAAAGGAGGGCAGTGGTGGTGCTATGGTGGGGTCTAAAGCCATGTTGACAATTAGCTATAATATTGTGTAGAGAGAGATACTGTAGAAGTTGCTGATGAATACATTTCTCCATAATTGTTGCTAAAGGTGAGAGAAGAGCAATTGGTCTAAAGTTGGAGTAGTCAATAGAGTTACCGCCTTTGTGTAGTGGGATAATATGAGAGATTTTCCAGATATTAGGGATGGTTCCCTCTTGGATGGTCCTATTTATGAGTATAGTTATTGGGTATGCAATTTATTTTGCTGCCTTTTGCAGAAAAAGGGAAGGGAGCTTGTCAGCAGAGGGGGTACAGGGTTTCAATTTGAAAATAAGTCTATAGATGAAAGAGGTAGAGATGGGTTGTAGAGAGAAGTTGTAAGAAGAGTCTACAAGATTATTTGGAGGATAGAAGTTATTGGTGTTTAGTTGTCTAGCAAGAGACTGAATAGTTTCAGTAAAGAAAGAGTTAAAAGCATTTGCAGTTTGGTGAGGGGTGTCTGGGTCAGCATTTAGTGGGGAGGGAGTTTTGTCTGTTCCTGGTGAAAGGAGTCTATTGACCGAGGACCAAAATTGTTTGGGTTTATTACAATGGGTTTCTTGAAGTTCACAGTAGAACTTTTTTTTGTCAGTGATTATAGCTTTTTTGGTAAGATTTCTAAGTTGGCGAAAGTGAAGAAAATCAGAGCTGATTCTATGGCATCTCCATTTGGCCCAAACCTTATTTTTAGAGAGGATTAGTTGTTTAGTTTCATTTGAGAGCCAAGGGGCTGTATTAGACTTCATTCTAATGGTACGTTCAGGAGCATGTTTATTCAAAATGGAAAGGAAAGTTGAGTTAAAGAATAATACTGCAAGTGAACAAGTTGTGTAATGTATAATGTTGTATACTCATGCAATGACAGGGCAAATTGTTTTTGGCCACAGGCTTGCCCATTCAAATGCAAATAGACACATATGGCCAAAATGGCTACAGTTGTCACATAGCTAAGAGAAAAACAGTTGTCTGACTGCTAGGCTACTAGATGCAGATGACAGTAAGAAGCAATGTCACCCTGCAGGCCACACATACTGCTCAACACAGGCCTTGTGTACATCCTCTACAAGTAGTTTGCATGCAGTCATTTATAAAGCAAGCTTAAACTGTGATGCTTGCATTAAGTAGTGTGGTCTGTAGTGTGTAGTACTAGATAAGTAGGGGCTCTAATCTTACTCCAGCCTAAATGATGCATTTGTGTGTGCATGTGAATCCCCAACAAAACAAGTGTGGGTCCTTCACTGACTTCAAAACTGCAATGCATTTGCACTTTTTGGCCCTTGCAGTTGATGCAGGCCTCCAAACTCCTGTCTTACACAATGCCTGCTGATGTCATCTATCATCTACCGTAAGATTACTAGCTGCCACCTTAATGTTAGTCTTAAGCTGTGGCATGTGTGTTAAGTACTGTGATCTGTAGTGTCTACGACTCAGTAGGTAGGAGTTACTCTCACTCTAGTCCACTTGCTGTGTATGTGAATTTCCCTACAAAACAAATATAATCACCACACTGACTTAGAATGAGTCAGGATTTTGCACTTTTTTGGGCATAGCAGGTAACACAGGCCTCACAATTCCTGTCCTCCACAAGGCCTGCTTATTTCATCTAGCATAACAGTATCTAAAGAGATGTTAATGTTAGACTTGGGTCATGGAATGTGCATTACATACTGTGATCCATAGTCTGTAAGACTAGATAGGCAGGGGTTATATCTCATTCTGGCCAACTTGGATTGTGTGTATGCTTTGCAGTGTTCAGTAAACATGAATTTGTAGTGATACCATTCTCACTGTAGCCAAGGTGGTGTGTGTGCATGTGTGTGTGTGTGTGTGTGTGTGTGTGTGTGTGTGTGTGTGTGTGTGTGTACTATGCAGTGTTCTGTAAACATTAATTGGTAGTGATACCATTCTCACTGTAGCCAAGGTGATGTGTGTGTGTGTGTGTGTGTGTGTGTGTGTGTGTGTGTGTGTGTGTGTGTGTGTGTGTGTGTGTGTGTGTGTTTGTGTGTATACTGTACAGTGTTCTGTAAACATTAATTGGTAGTGATACCATTCTCACTGTAGCCAAATTTGTGTGCAAGAATATCAGTCAGAGCATTTTACATCAGCCTATGGGATCATAGGATCACTGGATTTTACTAGGCTAATATCCCTAGGGCCCCTACAATCCCAGCCAAGTCCAAGGGGGACACAGGCAGGACACCCATGGTGAACTTATAGTCACCCATCCAATCGTACAGATTGCATCTGAAGAGGGTCGATGAGGTATGTTATTTGACATGAATTGGGAGTCTGTTGCAAAGGTTTGTTAAACCCTGGTAGACATTTCTCTCCCTTCAGCATGTTTTATTGATGTTACATACCAGGTTAAGGCCCTTACAGTGAGTAATTTATGTACCATTTGACTTATGGATATGCAGCATTGTCAATAAAGCAGGGTCACAGATTGTCTTGTATGCAAGGCAGAGATCACCTCTGAATAGTCTGTATGACAGAGACTAAAGTTACAGTGATTTCAGATGAGCCCCATAGGACAGATGATGAAGACCTGAATTTCTCTTATAAGGAACCTTTGTAGTCATTGCAATTGCCACTGGTGCTTGAAATCATACCTAACAAAATGGCCATTGCGCGTACATATTGGCCTTCTGAGGGAAGAGTATATATACACACACACACACACACACACACACACACACACACACACACACACACACACACACACACACACACACACACACACACACACATATATATATATATATATATATATATATATATATATATAGGTTATAACTATGTTAGTTTTGACATGAGCAAGATATAATGCCCTTCTTACCACTGGGGAGACATGGTGATCTAAGGTAAAGTAGGTGTAAACCTGTGTGCCCAGGTCTCTCAACCCTGAGTATGTACATAAAATGTTGCTATTGATGTGCTACATAGCAGGGGCATTGCTGGTACTGAAAGGAATGATACTACACATATTTGCATGGAGTTTACTGCCATGATTGTGCCAACAATCATTTGGTTATGTATGACCCTAGTAGGATGTTGACATAATTTGGAGAGTCTATGACTGCTCTCAGTTTGCAGGCATCAGCAAACCTTGTCACCCACAGACATTCACTTTGTGTTTGTACATTGAAGAAATGGATACAAAATCTTAGAAAACCTATGACTGACTCCTGTGGAACACCACTGGTTACAGCTCTGCTATTGGAGGTGGTTACCCCTATTCTGACTATATGAGTGCTATCAGTGAGCCAATTAGTGACCTCTCTAATGATATTACCATTGATGACTAGCTGGGTTGGTTTGTCAATGATGCCTGAGTGGGGATAGTGTCAAATGAATTGGCTAAGTTCAGGTGGCTGTATGCACAGATGTCCCCTCATCCAGGTCATTGGTGACTGCCTCATAGATGTCTACAAGATTTAACAGGCATGATCTCCCTTTCACAGATCCAAACAGTGTAGGGTCAAGTGTTTTTAGATTACCTATATCTTTGTTGATACAGTCCATGATGATGGCCTTACAGATATGGGCAGTCAGGCTAAGAGGTCTGTAGTTCCCGTGGTCAATGGATGCATCACCTCTGTGCAAAGGAATACAAGTGGCTGATATCCAGACAGTTGGGATGCAGCCAGTGGTTGCACTATAATTGCAAAGAGTTTCCAATGGTGTTAGTAATCCATGTTGGATACTATGTAGAACACAGCCTGAGATGTCAGCAGGTGCAACAGATACTGTGTTTGCCACCTTAGAGAGGCCATTTGCTACCTGCTCTTTAGAGATACAAGGTATGGGACAGGTTGTAGGGATGTCATGATGTATGTGTGGTGGGTATAGGGGAGTGCAGTTGTCACAGAATCTGTCTGCCAACAAGTTAGCTATGTCTATAGGCTCATTATATGTGGTATCATTCAGTACAAGTTTGGCAACAATGTGGAGCTTTCCTTTTATGTTACACATGTAACTACACAATACCTTGTGATTGTCCTTTGTGAAGGAGGCTACTTTTGTCCCATACTTTGTTTTGCAGGACTTCATAACAACACTTATTTGCTTGTTTAAGCTGAGGAGGGGGTGCTACCATTTTATGGGGGCTCCTTCCCTCCTAATGTGAGACACAAATGTATACCTCTTATTGTAAACCCTGCTAATGACACCTGTCCACAAGGCAGGTTTCTTGTGCCATGAGGAGCTTGTTTTTCCTCTGTCAAGTACAGGTGAGTCAATGCAGTTTTACAGGTGCTTGTATAAAGCACTGGTGTAGAGCTCAGCATAGTTGCCTGTTCCATCTGACTGGGGTGGTGCAGTCAGTCTATTTATACTGTGAAGGCTGCCAGCCTAGCTAGATAGGGTTTTGTAAATAATTCTATGTCACTATAAATATTAATAGGATCCACAGGCTTGTGCAACAAATGTAAGAAAATTGTGTTATGTTCTGAGCTTCAAAAATGTAACCGCAGTGCACCCTGCTGGAAGAAAGCGGATAAATCAAGCATTTTAGGACTGTTTGATCTCAAGCTCTGTGAGAGGATGTTTGGACTAAAGAATTATTTCTATTGTCTTAGAACAAGAGTTAATTACTAGATTTTACATGTAAAATGTCTTTTATTGCTGTGGCTTCCTGCAGGTGCAGATTGCAAAAAAAAACATATTTCAAGTTCTGTTAGCCTAGGAAACTAAATCAGAACTATTAAGAATGATGTAATCTGAAATGACTCAGCAGTACTGTGTTATCAATCTAAGGACAGAAAAAAAGGAGAGCATTGTTCAATTTTTGTCTAAAACTGACAACTCACCAGGACTTGCTTTGCTATGTAAGTAGGATCTTAGACTTTAGTATTTCTCTTAGAGTTAAACATATGGTCAGATTAGCCTAGCTGTTTTCTATATTTATGTCAGACTATCCTACAACATTATTTTAAAGTTTTCTGTGATTTCTGAACTGTGTGATGTCATTGTGTTGAAGTAATAAGTATTGTCTTGTAGTTTTATTACTGCCGTGGTGGTGCAGCGGTTAGCATTGTCACCTCACAGCAAGAGGCTCTCCAATTCGATCTTCAGCTGGGGTGTCTTCTGTGTGGAATCTGCATGTCCTCCCTGTGGTCATGTGGATTTCCTCCAGGTGCTCTGGTTTCCTCCCACATCCCCAAAGACATGCTGCAAGCGGCTTGGACACACTAAAATGTCTCTAGGCGTGAATGCGTGCGTGTATGTACATTCTGTGGAAGGTTGGGCACCGGGCTGGCAACTTGACACAGTAAAAGCTCCACTGCTAATCATGAGTGGACAAGGTGATCCGCTGTGGCGACCCCTACCTGGGAAAAGCCAAAAGAGAGAGAGATTAAATATTTTTAAACCTTTCAAACGTGGCTGTTTTGTGTAAAGATAATTTAAGCTCTAGAGTACTTACATGTATTTGGTAATACAGTTGCTTACTATTTGGATAACAGTAATATTACACAGTGAAATTGGTCACCCTTTGGGAAGGGCCTTATAGTAGCTGATAATAGTGGTCAGTGGCAGTGATTTCTACCTTATAGTCTGGGCAGAAAGGGGGCACAGCTGGAGAACCTGTGCCAGCCTTCCCCATGAGTGCCTGTGTGTTTGTATATAACTCATCTCAAAGTGTGTATGTGTTAGCTACTTGGGCAGGGACACGAAGCACTGGTTGGACAGAGAGGGTGCTGGAGGTTTTAACTTGACCAGTAGGCTGAGATCTGGACCCTATAGCCATGCCAGTGGGGAGTCTTATTGGGGGTCTGGAGAGAAAGGAATAAACTAGCCCCAGACTGACTGTGATCTCTGTGTGCTCTCAAGGGAAATTGCACTTTACTGTGTGTGTACTTGTTATCCTTCCCAATGTGCATGCCCCTCACTGGTGCAAGTGGTGGGGATTGAGTCTCCTTGATTACTGGGCCAGTGCATGGGCGCCACATATACCATCACATAGGAGGTTATAATCTACTTTATTGAGCTTTATTACTTTATATGCTGTGGGGGGAGGGGGATCAAGTTTGATACTTACTTGAATGGCACCATTCTGTGGTCAGATCTCACCAGGGAGAACCTCACAGTGTATTGGTAAGCAACCGATCCAGTAAGTTTTCTCCCCTTGTGTAGATGTCAACCCACTGGCTCAGGGTATTGTAGCTAAGGAAGTTGACTAACCTTTGGGTAAGTGAATTTGAGCATGAGTGATCTACCCAGTTGGTGGGTAGTTAAAGTAAACCAAAACCATCTTGTTTTGATGTATCCTGATAGACTCAAGTAGATCCATTTAAGCACAGTGGGTGTCCTGATTCGTAGAATTGCTCCTTTAGTTGGCAATGGCTTGACTAAGTAGCCTACAAGCAGTCAATAGCACCTGCAGTTTCTCTAGGGAATCATACTGTGTAACCATTCTGGATGTGTATCTATCCTTAATGAATATGGATACACCATGTCCATTACTCTGCACACATTAAGTTTGAGGTTTGAACGTGTGGAAGGAGGTGTATCCTGGTATAGCTGTGGTGCTCTCCACAGTCTTGACCCAGGTGTCTGTGACTGCACAAATGTCTTCATCTTCCAATGTGGGGACAGCTTCCAGTGAGTGGAATTTAATGGTGACATTCCTTGCGTTTTGCAGCATAACTGTAATGTTGTTTGTAGTTGGTGTTTTCTCATTGGAAAGATTTCCATGAGACACCACCTAAAAGGCACACTATGGGGGTGGCAACAGCCTTGGCCACTTACTAAAATCCCAGGGGTGAGAAATGAAGACCATCTCTGGCAAGGCATTGAGGTCTGTTGAGCAGGTTATCCCAGCTTGACAGACAGTGGATCCACTTACATTGACACCACACACTACAGCAATTATTGAAGTCAATCATTTTCCATTTGTATTGTCATCATCCTAACTGATGGTAAAATGCACCTTAAGGCCAAGGGCATACCTGCCTGAGATATATAGTATGTCAGCCCACTCATGTCCCTGCATACAGTCTAGAGAGGTATGTCTCAAGTCATAAACACCAACAGGAACTATGATGTAGTCATAACAGTACCTGATGTTGACAAACTTGAGTGCATGTGTGATATGGCGTATTCTGCTACTTCACAGAAAGCTGATTGTGACCTTTCCCTTATGCAGCCTGGTGACAGGCCCATCAATGTGTCTCATGATGTAATCACCTATGCGTAATATGTTTGATTTTGGTTTTGCCTTAGGTGTTTGACCGGTGAGACAGTGGTGAATGTGATATTATGTGTACTGTGCTCTGCAGAGATACGATTATGTGCAATGAGCTTCTATTTGGGTTTCTGAGGTGTCTGGTGTTTACTTATGTATCTGGTAAAGACCTCCGTACATGCAGGTATGTGTGATGTGGGTTTGGGTGGGGTAGGAGGTGTTCCTTTTAGGCATTTACTTTTCTGCTGTCATGGCTACTGTCATTAGCCTCTGACTGACTAAATTTGCAGAAGATTGCAAATTAGAAGCAGCCATTGAATTGCACACTGACTCAAAAGTTATCTAGAAAGGGCTGACACAGGCATTCAGTTGTTGTCAGAGACATGGACTAACAGTAAATGCCAAGCAATGCACAATACTATCCGCTGGGAAGTTGTCCACTAACATATTGACCACACACCTCCAACAGTTGACTCAGTATTCAGGAACTTACAGACACATAGATAGTCATATAGCCTCTAACTGTCAGGTGTCAGTAATATTTGGGGATTCATTCTATGTTACACAACCTACAAACAATGGTATGGCATGTAAATCCAAGACAGTCATTGTTCCACTGTATTCAGCATTCATCACACCTATCATTGAGTACAATGCCATCTTTGGTATGTAACTAACCAGGCATATTCTACAACTGTCACATCCACAGTGGTTCCACAGTAAACCAATACACAGTGTACATAACATGTCCTATGCAGACTGCATCAAGGCTTTAACTGTGTATTCTGTCTCCTACATGATTTGGAGGGGAGGTATATGCCTGCCATGCAGGGAGGTGTCAGACCCCACTGTGCACCTCCTGCCTATCCAAGATAGGACTAGCATGAGAATTACCTGTCCTACACACCTACATCTTGACTCTGGTATAAACAGGACAAACTGGACAGAAAGGTATGTAGCCCAGACACTATACTACTATGAAAAAGGCTCCCCATGCTTGTGAAACACAGTTCCACCTTAACGCAAATCATGTGCAAGTTACACGACAGGAATGGAAACACGACCAGGATAGCTGCTTTAAGATAATAAATGTCTCTAATGGACACAGGGAAACTGTGGATGGGTTCACCTCACATGCCCCGGCTTGTCCATGTGTCAGCTCCCAAAACCCTGCTTACACTTATCAAGGATATGAGACCTTGTCAGGGTTTAGGGATGCATGGCTAGGATGAAAGATGCCCTTGTTTTTGTTAGCCTATTATACACATATGAACCTATGGAGACATGCAAATATACTGTTTTACTTTTTGATAGACATTTTTCTTCTGTGCTGTCATTCCATCTTGTGCTCTGACGTTGATGGGTTTATTGTAGATGTGTACCCAGAGGTGTGTTTTACACAATCCTGAAAGTGAAACATAAACAGTGCCATGAGACACCTTTCACTGTGTGACTGCATAGCCATTACAATATCATCCAATGTACACAACATAATGTAGTTTACACATTACAAGTGGCAGAGTTCACAATACATGACTGACCAGTACAAGTAGCATGTCAAAGGCAACAATGGATGAAACAAATACATATTAATTTAGATAGTCACGATGTGCATCAGACACGTAGCTTCATTTCCCTGCATCAGTGATGACAAGGATGTGGTACAGGTATCGTCACTTGCACAGGGTGTTGTATGTGGGTGCAGGAGGCCTAGGCTGACTCAATAGGTTGGCAAGTGTGTGTGTGAGTTAGAAAGAGGAGCAGGCAAGACGGACTATGTAAATATGGTGTGTGTGTCTCTAGATGACCTGCATGTGACAGTGGTGTGTGCCTGTGAGAACACAACCAAGCTCAGTGTTAGCCCTACATAAATGTATGTTGGACAACTTTGAGCCATGCATGGTAGAGCTGACAGTTCATCATCTCTGCCCCTGAACATGAGAACTGGCTCTGCCAGGAGTTACACTGGCACCACCATACCCAAGGTCAGATGCTGCACCTGAGGGTGACTGCTGTCTGCCGGGACCGTGTCCTCCACAGGACTGCCCAAGATCACAAGCCCATGGCCTGTCACATCTTGATGTGGACAGCACACTCCCCTCTGGAGTGCTGGATGTACTACCACTACTGGAGCGTGATTGTGCATGATCACATGGACTCTCAGCAGATGTAGCTGCTGACCTACATCCATGAGTCTGATGCTCAACTCCAGCCAGATGTTCCATCACAGACAATTAGCATTCTAAGACAGATAGTGCATGATCTGTCTCAAATCAACATCTTTCCACTACGTCAGTCAAGCAATCCAGGGTATCAGCAACACGGTGGAGGCAGTCACAGATGTCAAACAGTGCTGCATCCATAACCTTGAGCATTCACCTGGAGTTCCTTTTGGAATGTGCCTCCATGATGGCCCTAAACATACTCCAAGTGACATGTGATGAGACACCTGCAACAGGTGGTGGAAGGACAGCAGGCCTCCTAAGAGCACCCCTTTAAATCCTCCTGTTTGGAACCTTGCCAACTGTTTAGCTATGGCCACTGTCGACACTCACTGCAGCCACACTAGCCACACTTCCCTGTTCAATGTTCTCACCCTTCAACTGTCCAATATCTGTGGTCTCAGGGGACTGGGTATGTGTATATGTATTGACTGTGTATGGGATAATGAGGGCAGATGAGGGATGTAAACCTCTGTGACAGATTCAACCCCTGCAACCCCCAGCTGTGCCTCACTTTGGGCACCATCATCATTAGAGTCTGAAGAGGCACTGACTTCAGGTCATGAAGGAGACAGAGAGCAGCCCCCCTGGTCATCTGTGATATAAAGGGGAAAGCATCACATTAATACCTGTACTACTATGCTTTGCAGTCCTATGTTTCAACATATGTTAAGCTGTATACTCTGCTGTCACTATTACAGACTTGTACAACCCACAACCTGAGATAGTAGGACATGAGGTCATTCATTTCTAATCCAAATTTGTAAGTATTTCAAACTAGCAACTCTTTAAACTGGACTCTCGTGAGCAATACATACATTATGTACACTGTTGACATTCCGCAGAAGTCTGCACAGTTTACAGGTATGGGCATCTGAAAAGTCCTGTCAATACTGTGAAATTGGTCACTGTGGTCACAACTAGAAGGCCTAGTTATGACCCTAAACTGTGTATAGTCAGAACATATCTCTGCATTTTTCAGTCATGCAGACAGTACATCAATCCAGTTAGCAGGCCTGGGATGACACTTTAGCTAATGCCTTGAAGTAAATCTATATCTCTGACAAACATGTGTTGTGCTTACATGCAGCTGAGCCACAGCCACTTCCTATTCCTGACAGTCCTGAAAAACATTTGAGGGAGAGGTAATGTAAACAGCACCACATGTTACAGTGTAACACTGGTACTATGTCCAAATATCCCACATTTACAGTAGCCAGTATGTTAACAGGTATGTGGGGTCACAAGCTCTGCATAAGCTTAAAACCGCAGGTAACCTAGTCCCCCCAACTCATAAAACACCTGACACCCACGTAAAACTATGTACAGCCTGACATGCTAAATGCTACAGTATTCAGATTCTGATTCAACTAAACATGCCTGGATGCTCCTCTTGGGTGGAAATGGTGGCACCCACATCCATGGCATATGATGTAATGGAAGCCTGGGAGCTGTCCTGTGTTGCAAGGTTTGCCAGGAATTCCTCAGTGGCTGACAGATGTTGTTCTGCTGCAGACCCACCACCAGTGACTTGAAGAGCCCTGGCCATGTCCACTGCCCATCTGCGTGCCGAGTAGATCATGTCAGTGGTACGGTGTTGCACCTGCTCATATGTGCGATTCTGATGACCCACAGCATTTATGTTATGGACTAGTTCATCCCACAAGGCTTGTTGCTCTTGCCTATTTGCCCTCCCTCTGGACAGCAGGATGTGGCAGTGTTGTCTTAATGTTTCAATTATGAGGTCGTTGTCTGCCTCAGTGAAAGGTGACCTACGTCTGGCATGCATGTTATCACCTGAAATACAAAATAATGAGAACAAGTCAGGATCACATACATGGGTGTACAGTATGTACAGGTACAGCAATAAAGGAAGACTATCAGTATTCCCGCTTGATTACACATCTCATATTCATAAGTGTGCCAATCATACAAAGGATGTGGAAGCAACTAGGATAGTAGCAATAGTGATCTACACCTGCTCGCACCATGACAGATACTCACATATGATCAGACACCCAACACAGGAGTTCACTTGTAGTGTGCCCCATAGCAGGAAAGCCCACCCCCATAACATATGTGTATAGTTCAATGCCAAAACATAGCTGTGTAGTATTACAACTGACAACAAAGGCAGTATCCAGGAGGCCTGTGTCCATAGTTAACAGACAGCATTAAACCTTTGCTGTAGTTTACATCCTCTGTAGGTGTTACACAGCTGCAGAACAATGGCATGTCACCAGTACAGTTCTAAGAAAGGCTTACCAATGTAATCCTCATTCCCAGTAAGTGTATTAAAACATATACATTATGCTGAAAACAAAATACTCTTTTGAAAGATACAGATATATACATGTTGTGTAACTCTCATACACAATGGTTTCCCTAACTAGGAGTTTGCCTTTTTAAGATGTTTCTAGTTTACCTTTTTAAGATGGTTCTCATTAGCAGGTGATTGCCTCTGAACCAATCTGCGGTCAGGAATGCTAACTGAAGCATACACAGCTGGTTTGCTGTGTAATCAGGCAATCCCATGCAACTATTGAAGGAGATATAAGGCCTCAATATAGAATCCATCCCCTTTCTCATATGATGGGATGGAAGTGCTGGGGTAGAGTTACTACATCAGCACAGAGAAGATTTTTGTATTAGATATTATTACATACGTACGTGTGTGCTACAGGCTGCAGCTGCTGTTGGAGGCAATAAGTATAGTGAGAGAGGCTGCAGAATATGGAGGACAACAACACTTATGGGTAACTGTATGACCTGTGGCAGCCTTGGTGTACAGCCAGAGCCTGATTGAGGGTACCCATCCCACAGGAAATTGAGTTATGTGTTCAGAGTAAGTATGTTCACCAAAGGTGTCATTAACAGAGTAAAAGGCAACATGTTTGTAGTGTCCTTGAACAAGATATGGGGTACATTTACCATTATGTCAACCATTTGGACAATTGCCAAGCCATGTGTTATGTTATGATAGTCTTCTGAAATGTGTGTGCTGGCAGCCCTTGTTGCTAGCATGACCTCCATATGTGTATGTTACTTGTGCAGCTGTGACTATCTGTAATATCAGTAGCAAATGATTGTGTGCTGCAGTCTGATATTCCTGGGCCTCCTTTGAATTTCATATCTTAAAATCCTCTGTGAATGCATAGTAATGCATGACCTGACACTCTATGTACGTTCTAGTGTTCTAATGGGAATATGTTAACTGTGTTCCTATCTGCAGGCCTTTGACTTCCATCATTGAAAAGCAGACATTCTAGCTGAAATGCTTTGGGTGGATAAATAGGCGAATAGACAGTCATTAATATCAGAATTCACAATGGTGATGTACACATGGTAGACAGCACTGGATTTGAATCCAGGACCATGTGTACCAAAAATTAACATTTTCAAAGCATTTACATTTAACAAAAATTAACATTTTCAAAGCACCAGGTGTATTTATCAACATGTAATTGCACATTTACATGCTCTTACATACCTCATTGACACCCATTATTCTGTGTATGGCGTCATAGGGACGTATTTGTCCACCAGAGTCCCAGTTAAACACCTATTTTTCCATTAATGTTTTAGCAGATGTATTTTTAAATGTTATAGACATAATTGTACAGTTACCTGCTGTTAGAGACATGACCTATATCCATTATTATGTGTCTGGATTTATAATGATGTATCCCTATACCAGAGTTCAAGTTACTTTCCCATTTTTCTATTACTCTTTTATCAAATTTGCATGAAGCGGCGCAACGCACAGCATTACTTACATGCACTTAATGACACAAAAATGGCAGTTATTATGTTTTGCTTAAAACACCTGTGTTAATTAACAGCTGTGTGGTTTGATGAACTAGTCTGCAGATGCGATGGTCCTGGGTTCAAAATTGGGTACAGGTGTACTTTTTGAATGTGATTAATATTATTTCACACACATTTTAGTTTAGCTTAGCAATGCTGCGTGTCATGTAGCGTCACACAAAAATCTTTAAAGAAATGAAAAAAGGGGAGATGGGAAAGTGGTGAAATGGGGGCAAGCAGGTGGAAAATCATATTGAAAGGTAGGTACGGATGTGCAGGAAGGGTATAGGAAAGAACCATAGCTATCCACTTCTTGTACAGCAACAACTGTGCGCTTTGACAGATTTTTTAGCTGAATTTGGACTGCCACTCTCAGAGAGGGGGGGTGAGGACAACATAAGTGTGTTGCCAAGCCAATTAGACCAAATTAAGTGTGTCCAGTGGACACGTGCAAAATGGAGAGGTATGTATGGGATGATATTTTTTGGGACAAGTGCCCAGTTCTTTTTTAAGGTGAGAGTGGAATGTTGGGGAAGGGACATAGGTATGTGTGGGGGAGGTAAGTTGGAAAGGTGAGGCATCATTTGTAGACAGACAAGACAGCAAACAGGGTTGGTGTGTAACACAAGAAGAGGGTGAGGACCTTGGTTGGGGAGGGTGTTGTGGAATCGAAGTCCCATGGACATTAGACATGGTAGCAGTGTGACTCAAGTCCTCACCCATGGGACTGTCAGCACTGTACCTTCACTGCTCCTGTGGAGGCAGTGGTTAATGCCGGCACCAGGGGAGAGGCTGCCCCACCAGGATGAACAGCATGCTCACCATCCAGAGTAGGCATGCACGGAAAGTTCGGCACAGCAGCCCACACACCATGCCTGGCAGTTTCTCATGGGTGACATAACCACCCCCTCCACTTCCACTCCCATGGGGGACCCCCCTATCCTGTGGGCCAGAACTACTCGATGGCCCAAGTAGTGCAGGGGCAGCAGAGGGGCACCACCAGGCTGCAGTGCAGACGTGCTGGGCCCCGGTGACTCCCGGGGGAGTCAAGGTAGGTGGAGCTCCTGAATCCAGCCTACCTTGTCACTCTGTTGTAAATTAAATAAAAACATAGGGTAAAAATAAAAATAACCAAACTAATGTTAGTATTAACATAACAGAAAATAATAATGATTAATAGAAAGAAATAGAAAGGAATATAATAAGGAACACAACAATAAATAACGTAAATGAAGGTATTTTAACAGCAAAGCAATGTGAAATCATACATAAGGCCAACACAACAGGTAGTCACAAATAATATATTAATATCAAATCATAATAATGAATGACATTAATGAATTAAAGAAGAGAAGGGGTGGGATGAGAGAGAAAAAAGAAACTATTAGTAACTTCAGAGGTAATATTACTACACAGACTACTACTACATACTTCTACATATGTAAGATTTCAGTTGTGAGTACAGTGACTGCAACTATTGTATAGATGATGTTGCACATACATAGCCCTCAACCTGTTAGCATGGGACAGTATGGGCCAAGCCCTACCAAACGGTGGTACAAAGGCACAACTACAGGGAACATTGTTACAGTGTGCTCATACATTAGTAGCAAGGTGTTCTGATAATGGATTTGCCATTAAATTGCATTCCAGGCAATGTCATGTATCTGTTAATCAAGGACCAGACATATGGGGCAGTAGCCATTACATTCTGCAAAAATTATGACAATTGAGAGGTATGTTCATGTACACTAATTACACTAGACAGCTGATCATTTCTCAGTTGGCTGCCATGGGATTAGAACCCACAAGCAGTGACTACAGGAATAATGCGCACTTTATTTGAATATAATGAATTCTCAAAACACCATCTCCTTTAAGACTTTTATTGCAACATTTTGTGTGAAATTGTACATTTTCACACATGCATAGCTATGTCTGGTATCAGACTGGAAATCAAAAGCAGTGACCACAAGAATAATGAGCACTTTATTTGAAAACATTAGTTATCAAAGCAATCTCCTTTTACACTGTAATGCTTAATGTCACATGAAATCTGGCAGTTATACACATGTATGGCTGTGTAGGACATCTATTAACCTAACCATATACACTGTTCATTTACTGAGTGCTATTTACAGCATATTTTGGGGAAATGTATCAGAAATTAAGCTTAACACAATCTATGTATTGCACTACATTTATTTCTGAAATTTGTTGCTGCATTATTTATTATAGGTTAGTACTAGGCTAACTGCTCTTGTGAGCCATTTTAAGCCTAGCCAGTTATCCCCTGTGAGATTCAAACCCTGTATCTTGTGTTTGTAAGGCAAACACCTTAACCATTAGGCCACCCTCCCAACCCTAGTAACCAACCCTATTAGTTAATATGTAACAGTTGACTGGTATTGGATTAGAACACACATGCAGTGAATACAGAAATAATGAACACTTTTTTGGAAAGATTATTTATCAAAGCACGATCTCCTTTTAAATTTTACTGATAATGTTTCTATTAAAATCTGGCATTTAGACACATGGATAGCTGTCCAGGATTTCAGTTAACCTACCCATATAACATGCTCATTTAGTGAGTGGAATATACAGCATTATTTCAGACAAAATGAGCAGAACACAGGCTTGAACTGTACTCTGGGTATTGCACTACATTAATTTCAGACATTTGTTGTTGCATTCCTTATTCATTTACATTTAAGAGTTGACTGGTGTCAGATTAGAACATACAAGCTGTGAATACAGGAATAATGAACACTTTTTTAAAAGATTAGTTATCAAATCACCATCTCCTTTTAAACTTTATTGATGATGTTTCTTAAATTCTGGCATTTAGACACAGTGATAGCTTTCCAGGACTTCAGTTAACTTACCTATATACCATGTTCATTGACAGAGTGGAATATATAGTATTAGTTCACACAAAATAAGCAGAACACAGGCTTGAACCTTACTCTCGATGTTTCACTACTTTTAGTTCTTACATTCTTTATTCAGTTACATGTTACACTTGACTGGTATCAGATTAGAACATACATGCAGTGAATAAAGGAATAGTGACCACTTTATTTGAAAACATTACTTATCAAAGCAGCATCACCCTTTAAAATGAATTGATTAATATTGCTAATGCTTCGACTCTGGC
Organism: Protopterus annectens; assembly: GCF_019279795.1. NCBI lineage: Eukaryota > Metazoa > Chordata > Ceratodontiformes > Protopteridae > Protopterus > Protopterus annectens. The sequence continues at coordinate 1,884,184,781 of NC_056731.1, read as the reverse complement.
ATGTAAACCATGGATAGCTGTCTAGGACTTCTGTTAACTAACCCATATACCCTGTTCACTTATTGAGTGCAACCTACAGCATATTTCAGACAATGAGCAGATCAGAACAGTGACTCTTAATCTGAGTAGACCCTAACATTAACTGATGGTTGGAAGCTATACTACAGAGTACTGCATGCTTTCTTGTTTTAACTAGCTTTCCCACTTCGGGTAGGTAGTGACACATTAATAAAGATGTAAGATGTCCCAGGTATGTCATACCTGAATGTTAAGACTGCGTACTCTGTAATTAATTTACTGTATGATTACATTATGCATTAAGTAATTGCTTTGATGTTTTCCTGCTCACCACATGATTGCCTCATCCTGGCCAAGCGCCCTGCGTGGGACTGGACATTACGAGCCCTCTCTTCTGCAGCTGTTGTAAGAGAAGCAAACCATAATGCATACCAGTTTTGCACAGATTCGGCTTGTATGTTTCTAAACTACTGGCAAACATACTTGCATATCTGTGGGGTTTGCCCAGCCCTAGCCTCTCGGACCCTGGTGTTCCAGTTTCCCCACTTCCTACGCCTCAGGTCACCATAGTGGTGATGACACTACTCACCAGTGCGGGGGATACCAGTAGATCCAACTTGATGGTGTCTTTTTTCTTAGCATCTAAAAGTAGAATGAAAGTTTTAGAATTATTGAGAAAACAGACAAAACAGAAAAGGAAACAGAACTGTCACTGTGATAAAAGAACCCAAAATTATCTTGTCTACAACAGTGAATGCAATATAAATAAACACTTTAAACTAGCCAATCAACTTGCATATTTTGGGGGTGGAGGAGAAGGAAGAAAAGGGTCTATATTATAAGTTCGAAGTCTGAAAACGTCGAATCTTATATGATCGACTCCATATGAGCGAAGTTTTCAAACATTGAACATAAAATATAGACAAACTAAAAATAAAAAAAACTACCTGAATGCTCTATGCAGGGGGGCAAGCCCCCCTGCACCCCCCATGTGGGAGTCTGCACCCCCCCATACCCCCCGCTACTTAAATATACCAACTCCGAGATCGCACTACATTGAAGTGAAGGGAAATATTCCCTACGGCGATCTCAGTTAAAATGTTCAATGTTTGAAAACTTTGCTCATATGAAGTCAATCATATGAGATTCAAAGTTTTCAAACTTCGAACTTATAATATAGACCCGGAAGGAAACAGGTACCCCAAGACAACTTATGCAGATGTAGAGAGAACATGCAAACTTCACACAGGCAGATACTAGTAAGCATGACTGAAAACAATAACACCCTGCCTGAGTATACTTCTCTACACTGATGCAGGCTACTGTTGCTCATCTATACTGCACATACAAGAAGATGATATAAACTTGTACAGTAGAAATCACAGATATTTGCAGAAATCACCAAATGAAGTTTAAATGCCATAGAACTTGATACTTGATATGCCTGAAATTCTGGTGAAAATGTTTTTATCTGATAATATGATGACAGAGCTAAGACTTCAGAACTGACTATAGAGACTGTTAAAAGTTCTTCATGCACTGCAGTTAAAGAACTGTCACCTTCCAGTTCAGGAGATATGAGTAGCAAAGCTAATCTACCTCTAGTGAGTACTATAGCATATATATTAGACTCATGAAAAAGTCTCTCAAATTCAGTGACTCTACATTATAGGCTGAATTCAGAAAAGTCTCAAATTCAGTGACTGTACATTATAGGCTGAATTCAGAAAAGTTGCTGTGAGGTGTGCATGAGGTGTTCACCTCATGGTAACTTTATTGAGACAGCCCTACTTCAGTGCTTTTGCACAAAGGCATGCAGCACCATAGCAGGTTGTCTTAGTGGCAGTGCAAGACAGTCCTACTGCAGTACTTTTGCACAAAGGCATGCAGCACCATGACAGGCTGTCTCAGTGGCAGTGCAAGAGAGCCCTACTGCAGTGCATTTGCACAAAGGCATGCAGCACCATAGCAGGCTGTCTCAGTGCCAATGCTAGATGCTAATGAGACATTCCAGAGAAGAGGCATATGCAAATTAGCTATGTACTCTTCCCCAGAACTGCCTCTGGTAAGGCATTTATGTAGCCAGTTAAGTCAAAGAATCGTCAGCTGCATAAATTAGCACAGTCGTTCTTGGTCACTAATGGTAGTGAACATGGCCAAAAGGCCATGTTTATCCATTGAGGTAATGGTAAGAGCTGGGCAGTTTAGTAGTCAGATAGTGCTAGAGGGTGTGTGCATATGTGTATGCAAGGGCCTGTAGGTGTAAGTGAATTTGTCCGTGTGTGTCTGCCTAGGTGAGGTGTGTGTGTGTACATGGATGAGTGGGTGAGTGTTCTGAGAGTGTGACTGGGTAGGTGTGACTGTTTGTATGTGTGCGCGCGCATGCGTGTGTGTGTGTGTGTGTGTGTGTGTGTGTGTGTGCATGTGTAATGAATGCATAAATGTGTGTGCATGTGTTGGTGGTTGGGTTTGGATGGCTGCCATTCTTTGACACCTCCCTAGACTAACAAGTAAAACCTGCAACATTGGGTCGGGGGGAGGTTACACTAGCCACAGGGGTTAAATATAGATTATCCTGTCTTAAGAGCACTTGGGGGTGGGTGAACCTCTTGACCCCAAGGAATAACTCTTTTATCTCTTGCCGTAAAGATGCTTAATCCTAATATTGGGGTGGGCGGTGAGTTTGACATTGAGGAATAACTCTTTCACCTATCTCATGCTTTCAAACCTAATGTTAATGAGGAGTGCAACCACTAGCTACCAAGGAATAACTCTTTCATTTTATACCTTAAAGGCACTTTAACCTAATACTGATTGGGAAAACCACTAGTCACTAAGGATAAGTTGAAGAGCTGGGACCAGAGGAACACTAATCATCAGGGAGTACACTTTTATCTCATGCCTTAATGGCACTTATATAAAATGTAGGTTGGGGGACACTATACACCAGGGATACTATAAATAGCATGCCTTGAAGACTCTAACAGGATTCAAACCTTGCACCCTTGCTATAGGAAAGATAAGCATTAGCTGATAAGTAGTGGTTCAGCACTATTTTTAACATATAATTAAGATCTCAGGTTATTCAATACATGCAACAGTTCAGGAGTTACGAAGGACAGAGATAGGAAACCTCATAGTCATAGCTTAATCATTCTTCCTGCAAATCTAAAAAGTCATTAGAATAACAGCTTTTGCATTAGAATGCATTTACTGAAGGAAATAAAGTCTGAAACTCTATTATCTGACATTAATGACTGACTGTAATTATCTGTGAATTACTAGTATTGGAAAAAAGGAACCATCTGGGGCATTCTGCCAACACAGGTACAGACATGTGATATGTGTTTTCTGTGTGTGTGTGTGTGTGTGTGTGTGTGTGTGTGTGTGTGTGTGTGTGTGTGTGTGTGTGTGTGTTGTATATATGTGCATGAGATACTGAATGAGGTGGGGGTGCCTGTGCTAACACAATGCATCAGCCACTAGTGTTAATGACATGCAAGACGTATTGATTAGCAATAATGTTAGTTAACAACAATTAAGAGACATGCAAATTAACTGATAATTAGGTCTTTCCTCATTGTGACTAATGTGTCTCTGAATCTGATTGCACATCATCATGGAAACGGCCTTTTTATCACAGCCGTTAATGTGACAGTTCTTTCTGGATCTTCAGGAATGTGTGTAATTAATTTGCAAGTATGTATTGGGTTCATTATATGCGTATTGTCTCATGACTCATTAACACAGTGCAATTCCAACTATCAATCAACTGTAGAAAGTGTATAGTTACAGGGATTTATAATACAAAGTGGGGATGTCATATACCTTTAAGAGCAATGTTACATAGAGAAATGAGTAATGAGACCAAAGGAGTCTGAGAACTTATAAGTAAACCATTCAGCTAGTAGCACACCTCTTTCATTTGCTTACTATAGCACACTGAGGTAACACCTTGACTAAAGGTGATTCTGGAATACATAACACTACATGCACCGTATACCATGTTCTAGTGGTGATATGATCCTGATGAAGGTAATGTTATTCTACACAGAGCAGGCCATGCAACAACATGTGGTCTTTATGCTAGGAGACAAATTCAGGTTTAATACTTTTGACAGGGAGGAAAGTAGCAACATGGATCTTTAGTTTAAAATGAAGACAGATGTGTTAGATTTAAGTAAGAGGGAAAGGGCAGCTGATTTCTAGAGTGCTGTCAAGGTGTAACAGGAGAGTAAAAGGTTATATGCTGCAGAGGAATGCTGCAAAAGGTGGAGGAATTAGCTGTGATAACCAGTTCTGCCCTTAACTACAACATTTCTCAACAGAAAGTTGTTGTTTCTAAGTGGGATCAATGAATGCTTGATGGACACTGAATAATCTGAACACAGATGGTTAGATCTGTGGCATGTTTGGGTTAGTGAACTAGGGCAGCTGGAGGGGCAAGAATTGAAATTTGAAAGCATCCATTATGGTAGTGGGTCATGCCAAAAGGATCTATTAATACAAAGGGTGGGTTTAGTTATGTCTTAATTTTAGAAGTTAGGAAATGTATTTCTCACTAGAGTTTCCTTGAATTACTAAAGAGGAAGGTCTACTTTTTAGGGGGTAGCTTTTTACAAGAACTGTGGATGGTGTAAAATGTTTATCAGTATTACACAAATCATGTATATAAAACATATCCTAAACATTCTCTCTAAACTATCCCTCACTGGAGACATCCATCCAAACCCTGGTCCTCCCAAACCCAACCCAACCACAAACTCTATTCCAAGCAACACCCCCCCCCCCACAACACAACTCCTAGCCAACAAGAAAACAACAGACCTACTTATAATGTCCCTAAACATCAGAAGCATATGCAATAAAATCCAAGAACTACATGCCAGCATAAGCATATATTCCCCATATATGCTCTTCCTAACTGAAACCTGGCTCAAACCTCACATTGAAAGTGAGGAAATACTTCCACCTGAATACAACATCCTTCGCATAGACAGATTATCCAAAAAAGGAGGTGGTGTAACATTGATATATAAACACCACCTCAATATTCAACTCCTGAACTCATCTGCCCCTCACCACAACAATGAAGACATCCTTTATGCTAATCTCAAACTAAACCCAAACAAAACAATCAATATCATAGGATGCTATTTCCCACCAGGGCAAGATATTACACCCCTAAAAAATCTCCTGAGCTGGGCTACTCTATCTCTACCTCAGGAAGCCATCATTCTTGGTGACTTTAACATCAACTGGCTATCCTGTAATAATAATCTCCCAACCATTCACCTTAATCTCCATGGGTTCACTCAACTAATCCAATTCCCTACCCGAATCAACAAAAACACTAACAATCATGCCTTACTTGACTGGATCCTAGTCAACAAAGCCCCTCACTCTTACCTAGCAGGCTACTTACCTGACAGTCTTAGTGGCCACTCCCCCACTTTCCTAATTTGGCACCACACAAACAGTCTGAAGCCCATTATCCACAGGCAAATACGGAACAAGTCCAACTTCAACCCCAACTCCTTCATCTCCTCCCTGCAAAAAATTAACTGGTCACCACTAAAATACCTCAACCTAGATGAGGCTGTCCACTTCTTCAACAGTACCTTCCTCTCCATCCTAACCACCCATGCTCCTGTAAGAAATGCCAAATTCAGATCCAGTGCCCCATGGTTACAAAAGACCACCAGAACCCTAATGAAATCCAGAGATAAGGCCTGGGAGCACTGGCGACTAACAGAAAAAAACTCAGATAGGCGATCATTCCTTGAACTGCGCAATAAAGCCAAAAAGCATATAAAATTAGACAAATCCCTCTACTATAAATCCACCCTAAACTCTACCAACCACAACCCTAAGCAATTCTGGTCCAGTATTAACAATATCCTCCACCCAGGGAAGGTTGATACCCTCCAGTTGTCCATCCCCTCCTCCAGCAGTATTGCTGAATCCTTCAACAAACACTTCACTGAAACTATAACATCTCTAAACAAACAACACTTCCCTACAACAGCCCCCCCAACTCCTAACCCTAAACCCCCCAGTCCTCTTTTCTTCTTCACCTCAGTACCTACCTCCAACATAAAAAGACTATTGCCAAAACTTAAACCCACCAAACTTGCAGCTGACAACCTCCCCTCTGAATACTTGAAAATTGCAGCTGATACACTAGCCTAGCCAATTTCAATTCTAATCAACCGTTCCATAACAGAAGGCTATGTTCCCCTCGATATGGAAAATATCCCACATCATTCCCCTCCACAAGGACACCCCCTCCACTGACCTCTCCAATTACTGCCCCATTGCTATCCTCTCCCCTCTCTCCAAGATACTTGAAAAATGTATCACCACCCAGGTCTCCAACTACCTCCTAGCTAATAATCTCCTCTCCAAAACCCAACATGGTTTCAGGCCATATCACAGCACTACCTCCACCCTGCTCTCCTTCACCAACACTATACTTCATCACAAAAACAATGGCCTCTTCTCTACTGCCATATTTCTAGATCTCTCAAAGGCCTTTGACATGGTATTTCATGAGCTCCTACTCTCTACTCTCCCCAACCTCTCCTTCTCACAACAAGCTTGCAACTGGTTCCACAGCTATCTACAAGGATGCCAGCAATAAGTAATATGGGACGATAACCTATCACCTCACCTTCCAGTTACTCTCAGAATTCCCCAAGTGTCTATTCTTGGCCCTCTGCTATTGTCACTTTTTACTAGCAACCTACATACTGTCACCACACAATCATCTCTTATACAGTACGCAGATGACTCTACTCTCATCTGCTCTGCCTCCACTCTACCAGAACTACAACAAATCACAAAGGAATCATTCTCTTCTGTAGAAAGCTGCCTATCCAATGCTCAGCTCCTACTCAACCCAAGTAAGACAAAACTTCTCCTGTTCCAGCCTTACAAAGCCACCCAAAACACCCCCCACTTCAACATTCTTGCAAGAGACAATACCATCATCTCTCCATCAGAACACACAAAATTACTCAGTGTGGAAATAGACAACAAACTTAGATTTGACACCCACATATCTCTCACAATAAAAAAAGTTCATAAGAAACTTGGTGCATTATGTCAAAGCCGCCAATTCCTAACCAAGATGGCTAGAATCTCCATAGCCAATTCCCAGGTAATCTCCACCCTACTCTATGCATCCCCCATACTTACCAACCTTAAAGAGACAGACCTACACAAGCTAGATGCTTGTTACAACAAAATTGCTAAATTTGCCACTGGAACCTCAAACCGCAGCCATCACTGTATCTCCATTAAAGAACTAAACTGGCTAGAACTTCCACAACTCCTTCACTTTAATCAACTCACCCTCTCTCATAAACTTATTAACCACCCCTTTAACATCCCTTCCCTTCAAACCCTTCTCCAACCCTATCACTCCACTAGGCCCCTAAGATTAAGCAACAAAAATCAACTCACTGTTATCAAACCCAAAAACTCAGCAGGAGAAGCCATATTTTCATGTACCATATCTAAACTTTGGAACAATCTTCCACCCTCTATAACTACTCTACCTTCCAGCAGCCTTTTCAAGACTGCGCTCAAATTCCACTTAAATTTGCACTGGCTTTGTCCTTGTTCTAATCCAGACTAACACCCCCACCCTTACCCCCCACCTAGACTCTTAACCCAACTATACTACCACCACTACTAACCACAGTCAGAAATAGCTAGTTGTCTTTACATACTTTAACATCCTGTCTGACAACTTTATTAATAATATTATAAACAACAAGAAACTATCTTAACTTGCAACATTTACTGTATATACTGTTGATAATCAATAGCATCCGCGGTGGTGCAGCGGTAGCGTTGTTGCATCACAGCAAGAGGTTCTCCCGTTTGATTCTCGGTTGGAGTGCGGGGAGTGCCTTCTGTGTGGAGTCTGCATGTCCTCCACGCGGGCCGAGTGGCGTTCCGAAAGACATGCGTGAATGGGCATGCCCTCGTTGAAAGTTGGGTGTCAAGCTGGCAACTCGGCACCATAAAAATCTACTGCCAATCATTAGCAGACCGGAGTTCCGCTGTGGTGACCCCTAACCAGGAAAAGCCGAAAGACCAACAACAACAACTGTTGATAATCAATATCTTGTTATTGTATTAAAGCCAACAACCTGTAATGTTGTTTACTAGTGCTGCAACTTTGTATCTCTATTTATCATGTACATGATGTGGAGCTTTTCTCCCCGGGCATCCACTGAAAAAAGACCTGCGTCCAGTCGGAATTTCCCAGTAAACAAATGTAAATAAATAAAATAATAAATAAATAAATAAATAAATAATGTTTTCCTATAATGGAACCAAGCTTAGTCCATTTCTGCCATGGACTGACATAGTTGAAGAGAAGCTCAGAAGACATGATCTTCATTTATTTCTCTTTTTCATAGGTAGGCATCTATTAATCCCAAAGAGGAAGCAAAATATTTGGTAAATAACCAAGCTTGGTATCAAGATATTTTCAGTACATGAACTGTGCTCTTTTAATGAAAAAAAAAATTCCAGTAGCAGAGGATGTTCATAACTTTTAGTAAATTATTTATATTTCATAACTGGACACCAGGGAAGATTTGATTTTTGTGATAAGAATACTTAACAAAGCAACATAAACAAACTAACTTGATAACTTGAAATGATTACCAAGCAAACTTAAAATGTCTCACAGTCAGCAGTAAACCATGCATCAGACAGTCTTAAAAAGGTGAAAGCTATCAAGAATGTTAGCTTTCACCTGTTTGAGTGTTAACTGTCTGATGTGCAGTTGCTTGAAATGATGGAGCTACTTTCCGTATTACCTGTTCCATTTTGTTTTCCATTTTAAGAAATCTGGCCTAGTGTTTTTGTTCTAGGTGGCAGATAGGCAAATTACCTAGGTTGTGTTTATTCATTGGTTAGTTTGTTTCTTTAGGGATGCTGATTCTCTGATAAGGCACAAGGCTAGGGATGCCACCTTTCATTGTGGCCAAAACCGGATATAGGCCAAATGCCCACAACCCCACCCATGCCCCAACCACTTTCCTCCCACATTTTATGATGTCGTCAGCATGTCAGCTGAGGTGGAACACCCTCTTTTCCATTCGTGATGCATTCTTTTCTGCAGATTTATTATGCTTTTTGTAAAAAAAAACATAGCAAATCTGCCAATTTAACAAATGCCGATAGTGAGTTTCTTTTTTTGAAACAGAATACCGGAGTTTGTACAGTATTTTCCAGACTACCAGACAATCAGTTTGATTTCTGGATAGTCTGGAAAAAAATGGAAAGGTGGCAATGCTACTCAAGCCGTGTGAAAACTACAAGCACTCTTTGACTCCCCGCTGGTGATTTTTCCTGCACGCCCTCTTATTCCTTGCTCAGCTTTTTAATCTTGGTGATTTTTAACCTGTCCACCCTTACTGTAAATTGGGCTTTGCAAGCTCCTCCCTTTCAACACTGTTATTGACAGCTCTTCCCATTCTACACTGTTGTTGATAGTTCCTCCCAGTCTTGACTGCTGTTGATAGCTCCTCCCATTCTACCCTGTTGTTGATAGCTCTTCTCATTCTAAACTGCTGTTGACAGCTCCTCCCATTCTACCCTGTTGTTGATAGCTCCTCTCATTCTACACTGCTGTTGATAGCTCCTCTCATTCTACACTGCTGTTGACAGCTCCTCCCATTCTACCCTGCTGTTGATAGCTCCTCCCATTCTACCTTGTTGTTGATAGTTCCCCCCAGTCTAGACTGCTGTTGATAGCTCGTCTCATTCTAAATTGCTATTGACAGCTCTTCCCATTCTACACTGTTGTTGATAGTTCCTCCCTGTCTAGACTGCTGTTGATAGCTCCTCTCATTCTACACTGCTGTTGATAGCTCCTCTCATTCTACACCGCTGTTGACAGCTCCTCCCATTGTACACTATTGTTGACAGCTCCTCCCATTCTACCCTGTTGTGGATAGTTCCTCCCATTCTAGACTGCTGTTGATAGTTCCTCTCATTCTACACTGCTGTTGACAGCTCCTCCCATTGTACACTATTGTTGACAGCTCCTCCCATTCTACCCTGTTGTTGATAGTTCCTCCCATTCTAGACTGCTGTTGATAGTTCCTCTCATTCTACACTGCTGTTGACAGCTCCTCCCATTCTACCCTGTTGTTGATAGTTCCTCCCATTCTAGACTGTTGTTGATAGTTCCTCCCATTCTAGACTGCTGTTGATAGCTCCTCTCATTCTAAACTGCTGTTGACAGCTCTTCCCATTCTACACTGTTGTTGATAGTTCCTCCCAGTCTAGACTGCTGTTGATAGCTCCTCTCATTCTACACTGCTGTTGACAGCTCCTCCCATTCTACCCTGTTGTTGATAGTTCCTCCCATTCTAGACTGCTGTTGATAGCTCCTCTCATTCTACACTGCTGTTGACAGCTCCTCCCATTCTACCATTGTTGATAGTTCCTCCCATTCTACACTGTTGTTGATAGTTCCTCCCAGTCTTGACTGCTGTTGATAGCTCCTCCCATTCTCATTCTACACTGCTGTTAACAGCTCTTCCAATTCTACACTGCTGTTGATAGCTCTTCTCATTCTAAACTGCTGTTGACAGCTCCTCCCATTCTACCCTGTTGTTGATAGTTCCCCCCAGTCTAGACTGCTGTTGATAGCTCCTCTCATTCTACACTGCTGTTGACAGCTCCTCCCATTCTACCTTGTTGGTGATAGTTCCTCCCTGTCTAGACTGCTGTTGATAGCTCCTCTCATTCTACACTGCTGTTGATAGCTCCTCTCATTCTACACCGCTGTTGACAGCTTCTCCCATTGTACACTATTGTTGACAGCTCCTCCCATTCTACCCTGTTGTGGATAGTTCCTCCCATTCTAGACTGCTGTTGATAGTTCCTCTCATTCTACACTGCTGTTGACAGCTCCTCCCATTGTACACTATTGTTGACAGCTCCTCCCATTCTACCCTGTTGTGGATAGTTCCTCACATTCTAGACTGCTGTTGATAGTTCCTCTCATTCTACACTGCTGTTGACAGCTCCTCCCATTCTACCCTGTTGTTGATAGTTCCTCCCATTCTACACTGTTGTTGATAGTTCCTCCCAGTCTAGACTGCTGTTGATAGCTCCTCTCATTCTAAATTGCTATTGACAGCTCTTCCCATTCTACACTGTTGTTGATAGTTCCTCCCAGTCTAGACTGCTGTTGATAGCTCCTGTCATTCTACACCGCTGTTGACAGCTCCTCCCATTCTACCCTGTTGTGGATAGTTCCTCCCATTCTAGACTGCTGTTGATGGCTCCTCTCATTCTACACTGCTGTTGACAGCTCCTCCCATTCTACCGTTGTTGATAGTTCCTCCCATTCTACCCTGTTGTTGATAGTTCCTCCCATTCTACACTGCTGTTGATAGCTCCTCTCATTCTACACTGCTGTTAACAGCTCTTCCAATTCTAGACTGCTGTTGATAGCTCTTCTCATTCTAAACTGCTGTTGACAGCTCCTCCCATTCTACCCTGTTGTTGATAGTTCCTCCCAGTCCAGACTGCTGTTGATAGCTCCTCTCATTCTACACTGCTGTTGACAGCTCCTCCCATTCTACCCTGTTGTTAATAGTTCCTCCCATTCTACACTGCTGTTGACAGCTCCTCCCATTCTATCCTGTTGGTGATAGTTCCTCTCATTCTACACTGCTGTTGATAGTTCCTCCCATTCTAGACTGCTGTTGATAGCTCTTCTCATTCTACACTGCTGTTGACAGCTCCTCCCATTGTACACTATTGTTGATAGCTTCTCCCATTCGACAAAGCTGTTGATATCTTGAATTATGTATATGTCATTCCTTGTGCTTATTTTGAAAAAGTGCATTTTGCCTCTCATTGACCATTCTGCTGATTTGTTTGCTCTGAATTCATTATTTAGCTAGCTGTAGGATAAAGTAGTTTATTTTTACACTCCAGAATGCTCTTTTCTTTGTTTTTACATCAAGAGGACTGAGGATTTTTCATCTAGTGTCAGTAGGTGGTAGTCTGGTCTATACAAGTTGAGAAATACACTAGTAGTCATTTTATTGGCCCAAGGGCTTATTAGTCAGGTTATCTTGTTTTTTGTACCTGTATAAATTTGGCTCACTTGAGCAGCTCTTGGCTCATTTCCACAAAGCAAAGCATTTCAATTGATTAATCACACTTCTGTAAGCTGTTTAAAGTTCACAGTTGTTGATATCTTGAATTACTTATTGCCTCTCCTTGTGCGTTTGTTTAAGTTTGTTTAAGTTTGTTTGTGGTAGCATTGCATTTGAGACACTCTTTTACTGTGTTTGTACATTAGGAGAGCTGGGATTATTCGTATAGTGGAAGTGGATGTTTAACTGGTCTGTCTAAGATGGTGAACATGCAAATGGGCTCTAAGTGTATTCGTTTATTGGCCAGAGGGCTCGGTAGTCAGTTTCTGTATTTTCAGTGCTGATATAAATTTGGCAGGTTTGCATAGAGCTGCTTACCATACCAGTGCCCTGTAGAAACAGAAACTTCTAGAAGAAGCACATTTTCCCTACAGAACTGACCATAAAGAGTACTCTGTAAAGCAGTAAGTATAGAGCAAATACCCCCCCCCCTCCCAAAAAGCACCACTAATAGCCTTCTGTTAACTTCTGTACATAATACCATTGTAGCTCACTAATTAGATGGACTGGACAACATGGATATACAATTTCCTAACTTCTCTGCAGCCAGCGTGGTGGATATATGTATGTTGAGACAACGCAGCAATTGTCTCATGTTTACTGACAAACACTTAATCCTTAAAGTAACATTTGCAGTATGCAAATGATGTACATACATAATGCCTCTGGAGGGTAAACTCTTGTATACAAGCACACATCAGGTTGTCAAAACCATGCACACATATAGCATGCAACACACACACACACACAGACACACACACACACACACACACACACACACACACACACACACACACACACACACACACACACAGACACACACACACACACACACACACACACACACACACACACACACACACACACACACACACACTCAGAACAATATCATCTGGAGAGCTTAAATGCAATCTTTCTAAACAACAAAGACTTCCTAGACTACTCATCGCCAAAGATTATCCTCAGAAAATCCAAAAACATTCAACAAAATCAACACTACACATACACCCACACTCCCGAGAGCCCCAAATACAAAGCCTTACGTCCTTCCCAGGACTCTAGTCCTAGGGGACTCCATTGTAAAACATACTGACCCCCTCTAACCAGGCTGAATAAGGAGAAGATAGCGGTTAGTTGGTTATCCGCAGTCAGGCTTTACCAAGTTACATGCATGCACTCAAATTACTGCACCTCAGATACAAGTATAATTCCATCTTAGTCCATGTAGGTGTAAATGAACTGAGACATACCACACTATACTATATGAAGAGAGACATTGTAGAACTCTCTGACTATGTGCTCAGGCAGGTATGAGCCTAGCACTGAGCATCATATTACCTTCACTGAGGATAATGCCACAATATGAACAAAATATTGATTTTAACAATTGACTGAGTTTCTGGTGTCATTCTAAGGAGATTCAGTATTTGTCAGCATGGTTAACAGACAATGTTACTTTTCAAAGGGTGTTTCTACCTGCCCCCTCTGGGCTTTCTAATATTGGCTAAAACTTTATCCTCTCCACTGAGCCTTTTTTAGACAACGCCAAAAAGACAAACTTGCCAACATATCAAAATCAGTTCATCTGAACCTCATGGTGATACTCCTCAATGCTAGGAGCCTAAGCAAAAAACTACACTCCCTCCAAGACCTTTTCATCCTGCAGAATATAGACATCTGAGCAGTTACTGAGACAGAGAGAGAGAATACACAAGCAGTGCAAGGTTCCCATACCATTCACACATTCAGACCAGTGGATGCACATACAATGGCTAAAGGTGGAGGTCTCTCGATATACATCAATAACAAGCATACCTCTAGAATGGTACAACAGAATGATGTTCTAGAATTTTACCATGTGCAAGTCACTATAGATATAATCCTGTATCATATCCTAGCAAGCTATAGCTCACCCTCTACATTATGTCCCATAAAAGTCATAATGCATACTTAGACCTACTGGAGACACTGAACATTTACCCTAACACCTTTCGTATGGGGGACTTTAATTACCCCTCTGCAGGCACAGGGATTCCTGGACTTCATAAATACAAACACCCTTCACCAGTTTGTCCATTCTCCCACTAGAGGTTCCAAAATACTGGACCTCATACTCACAAGTATATAAGAGAGGTGTACCCCCCCAATGAAATGTCCTCCCTGACAAGATCGGACCATAAAGCTGTCACCTTTGAAATCAAAAGCGACTCATTTACTCTAGTAAACCCAGTAACAGTTAGGAAGTATTCCAAGGTAAACTACATTTTATTAAGAGATAGTATGTCAAAATCCAATGCCCTCCAAACCTAGAGAAAACAGCAGCCTGTGAAGAATTGTTCAAAGAAACTCTGCACAACCATGCCAATGGTTGCATAGAAGCTGCTGTACCTACCAGAAGTAAGCCCAAATATAATTCCAAAACCAAGCAACCCTAGTAGCATCCCAAATTAAATAGGTTATAATACAACAAAAGGGAAAAAAAATCATTGCTAAAATCGGGAAGTGTAACTCCCATAAAGATAATAACTCTCTCTCATCAAATTGAACTGACATCTAAGAGGACTAATTAAGTTCAATAAATCAAATTTTGAGGTCAAGATAGCTTCCCCAGGGAAAAGAAAACCATAAGTTCTTCTTCAGCTATGTCAGAACCTCAAAGGCACTTAACACCGGTGTGCTGAAGTGGTGGTTAATGGTGCCACATTCACTGAGCCAGGCAATAAAGCTAATCTGCTAACTGACAAATTCATATCCAAGCTTACTCTCCCCCTCATCCCACCCACCTGTGAAGAAATACCTTCAAATGTAACCACTCCAACTATATATAGCAAGCATGTCCTGGAAGTGTTCACTAAGGCCAAGAACACAGCCTCAGCCGGGGTTAATAATATCTAGGGATGCCTCCTGAATAGTCTAAAATATGACCTATTATGAATGGAGTTATTATTTAACTATAGTCTCAAAATGAGCTTCATGCCATGGGAATGGAGGACTGCAATAACCATTCCTCTTCATAAGGGTGGATCATCAACAGATTCTGGAAATTACAGACCCATTCGTCTGCATAGTCTTACATGCAAAGCCACGGAAAGAATTATTATGGAAAGGATCAATGAAGACATAGGAGACCTTCAGGTACTGGATCCAGCTCAGTTTGGGTTTGTTAAAGGAAAGCCATGCCTACTGAAACTAGTGGACATTTTGAGAAGATCACCAAGGCAATGGATGAGGATAAAGCAGTGCATAATGCCTACCTCGACCTGGCTAAGACATTTGATACAATATCTCATTCAGACATTGTTAACAATCTTACAGAATTAGGCATAAATCTTTATATAGCATTCTGGATAGCCAACTGGCTCATAGATAGGACCCAGGAAGTTAAGACTGATGAGACCCCACCACAAAGAGGTGGGTCACCAGTCGAGTCCCACAGGACTCCATGCTAGGCCTGCTCCTCTTTGGCATCTACTTTTCAGAAGTCATGGCTGATGTCAAAGGCCTCTGGCTGGCCAGATTCGCAGATGATTGCTAACTGGGAATAGTCATAGAATCCCCCAAGATGGAAACATCTTCAAAAAGGTCTAACACAGGTAAATGACAAGTGCCAAAGTCATGGATTAAAACTCAGTGCCAAAAAATGCATTATAGTACATTTTGGGAAGTCAGCCACCCAAGGAAACTACACCCACCATGAATAAAACCTCCCTAAAAGTAGACCCATTAGTCAGGGATCTGGGAACATATGTAGACAGTAACATGGTCTTTGACCAGCATGTGTCCAAGGTATTAAGGAACTTCTTCTATATTGCTTGATTTATAAGTAAGGGCATGACATCCAGGTCAAGAGAGGTCATCATACCACTGTACTGAGCCCTAATCAGATCCATCATTGAGTATAATGCCTCTTCAGTATGTACCTGACCAGACACATGCAGCATCTGGAACATCTGCAAGGGGTTCTGCAAAATAAATACAGAGTCTAAACATAATGGCATATGCAAATTATCTCAAAATGTATTTAGCTGTAGATTCCCTTTCCTGATTGGTTTAAATTATATTTCTTTTTTAATACAGCAACATTTGTTAGAGTGTGTTTTAAATTTGCAGTTTTGAATATTTTTCTAGTAAGCCATGAAACAAAAGATATTACTAAATAATGACAAAAGTATCCAATTCAGAACATTTCAAACATAAAAGGCAACTCAAACTGCTATCATTATAATCCAAACAAACATCCATAGTCATCTACAAATGCAGTGTTTGCTACCTTTAAATGACCTATGTTACATTAAAAATTGGTGTGCTGCCTGTATTGCCATAACATTTCCTGAGCCAGATCTATTATGCAATAGGGAATGACTGGTGAGAAAAACAACCACAGATTCATAGTTACTAGGTATGCAGTCCAGGAGCCTAGCCCAAATTTCCAGTTGCCCCAAAATATTGTCTGGTCCAGGGATGTAATCGTTCCACTGTACTCAGCTCTCAACAAGGTGATCACTGAATATGATGCCCTATTCACTATTTACCTGCCCAAGCACTTATCACAACTGGAGTGACCGCAATGCTTTCTCAGTAGAAAAAGTCAAGGGACTAAATCACAAAACTATGCAGACCAATTCAAAGCGTTGTCCCATTTCTTGGTATCATACATGTTACTGAGGAGCATGCCCAGTCATACATACGGAGCCTCATTCGACCGTTCTGCTATACCTACTGCACATTCACTAGTACAATGGTAGCACAAACACCTACTCAAGTGATCTCAACTTCTTTTGCAGCATAAATAGGACTTGCTGGAAGGATAGGTAGGCAAATGAAGATGGGAAAGATCCAAACCCTGTGCTCTTGGCACAGGAAACAGCTCATTAACAAGGTAAAGCTTTAATCCTTTGTACTAACTCCCAGAAAGAGTAACAGCTTTTAAACAAATGCTGAAATCTTTATAATCTGATCTTGCAGAGAAGAATGTACCACAGTAATATGCAACAATGACTGCATAATGGATGCGGAAGATCAGACTGTTCTGATCATCACTTTATAATGCAGACCCTCTGACCTGTCAAATGCCAACCACTTTGCAGTTATTAGGTACTGCAAAAATATATTTGTAAAATGCAACTTGTTTATACTGTATTACACAATCACACCTATTAATGAATTCATTTTTTTTATTTACTACAATGAATAAAGAGAAACAATAATGCTGCAGGACACCTACATCTCATTTTGTCTTCCCTATGTCTTCCTTATCACTAAAAATAGCTAATCCCTCTGACATCACTCAGGACAGATCTGGCCATCCTGAATGTCTGATAATTCTGTATTGCTAAATCATATGCCTCCAGAGTCAACAGAGCTGGATTGTGGTCAAATGATGTTTATATAAGCTATTGTAAATCTTTTTCTCACATGTATGTCACCTACTTATATTTTGTATCTCTTCTGAGATTGTGTACCTGTATTTTATGCATATATAAAAACTGCTGTTAAATGCAGAGTGTTTCTACCCAGGTCTCCACTGAAAAAGAGTTTTATCCCAGTCAGACTTTCTTGGATAAAAAAGATAAAGCAATCAATCAATAAATGGGACCCTATGGAAGGTAACGAATCAGGCTCCTGCCTGCCTTACAGATATTCCATCACTTGGTTGTCTCTCCCCAATTACCATAAACACTGCTCAAACCTCTCAGTGTGCATATTGATTTAGATTTCTTTTAAATTTTTTATTTCAAATGTTACATCAAAAACACTGACAGACATTTTCTAAACAAAAAAAAACTATTCTTAAACTGAAAACAGAGTTAGCATGTGAAACTGAAAACTTTGCTTCACTTGAAATTCACGTTGAGTGGAATGCATCAACCGACCTATTAACCTGCAAGAGTGGGGTTCATAATCAAATAACAAATAGTGAGGTACTTATCAGGTGCTATGTGAAGGGTGGAGAAATTCAAAAGCCTTACACATCTGCACTAAGTGCTATACAAAATGCTGTAGTCTAAGCACAGTACACTTCACGCCTGCATACTTGCAAAAAACAATCTAAATTAAAAGTGCATTCATAGTTAAAATATTAACATTAAACTCATGGACTTCATGCTGTCCAGTTATGCACTTCAGAATAATTACACACTGTCAGCATTCAACAAAACAAATAAGAAAAAAGGATCATACTCAAAGAACATGGCTCCTGTGATGATGTTCCTGTTTACTACAATATATTTCCTTCCTTAACTCCATAACTACTTTTATGCATGGGTAGTTACTAGACTTGCAGTTCAAAGAACCATTGAGGAATGTAGCCCAAATTTTCATTTGCCCCAAAGTATTATCTGATGAATTGACTTGATTAAGATTACACAACAGGCAAATGAAAGCTGAGGGACTCAAACCCTGTACTATAAGAACTATAACTCACAGCATTATCCCTCTGCAACAACTACCAGACTGAAAAAAGGAAACAGCAACATTAATATACTACAGTACCTTCTTAAATGGCAATCTGGCAGTTAGTGCAGAGGATTAAAGCTCCATATTAAGAGATGCCTTCCCTTGTATAGGGGCTTGATCATAACAAGGCATTTTTCTTACTCACAAACATATCTTAAAATGTGCAATGCCAGCCCAGCCAAAAACTTGCAGCATAACTTAATTCAAAGTATGATGATGCAGCATGCTAGCTATGTACATAATCAAAGAGGGTGAAAAATGCAGTTAGGTGGTAGGCAGGACTTCCGCAAGGAGAGATCTATACTGATAGGATGAGGGTCAGATAACTTCCTTAGAGAGACATGGAACTAAACTTTGATGAGATGATTCTTTTAAAAAGTTTAATGCTTAACCAAAAAAGTTAACCTGAAGCTGAGGGCCTCTATTGTAAACCAGCACTATCTATATCTATATCCAAATGTATAACATTTATCTACATAGGGAGGGAGAGAGGGAGAGAGAGAGAGAGAGAGGTGTATTGAAATTGAATGAAACAACCAAATATCAATGTTCACAAAGCTGACAACAAATGTCAACTTTGCAAACATCGAAATGCAACTTTGCATGGGCCAATCGACAATTCCATTGCATGCAAAAGTTCTACTTAAAATTACAATGAAACATCATTTTTTGAAGGGGGCAAACCCTCCTGAACACCTCACGCCCTCTACTAATTATATATACTAACTCCAAGATTACACAATCTCAGGGAAAGGACATATCTCCCAACTCTGAAAATTGTGTGATCTTGCACACACATCTATTTAGTCAACTACATTTTTTGACTAAACAGGTGTTGACCAAAAGTAGAGATGACCAATATTTATAAGTATAGATGAGTGCATGACAGACATTTGAAGTACCAAAACTTTGAACGTCTGTCATACCGCTAAAAAAATTTAAATCACAAAGATTCAAATACATATCATTTGAATCACAGATTCGATAAAAAAATCTATTTTTTGCAGGGAGCAAACCTCACTGCACCCCTACACCCCCTTCTAATTATATCTATATCAACTCCTAGAATGCAGTACAGTGGGGAAAGGGAATATTTGCAATCCCCACTGAACACTGATCTCGAGGACATAAAAGTGGCAACATTTGAAAAGTTCATTTTTGAACATTGCAGCCTTTTATTCGAGCACTGGAAAACTTGAGAGTTCGAACACTTGAATAAAACTTATAAACACACATATATGGTTGTAACGTGATTCACCACTGTATCACAATATCAAATGCAAAATATGTGACACAATACAGCAAAAAAATCACACTATTAAACACTCAAAAAATCTAATACAGTAAAGGCCTCAACAAGAAAGCAATTTCCTTTTATGATCTTTATACTAAAGCCTCTCCTCCCCACGGGTCGAGTGGCATTCGGAAAGACATGTGTGTATGGGTGTGCCTTTGTTGAAGGTTGGGTGTCGAGCTGGCAACTCGGCACCGTGAAAATCTACTGCCAGTCATTAGCGGACCGGAGTTCTGCTGTGGCGACCCTTAACCGGGAAAAGCCGATAGACAAACAATAACATACTAAAGCCTCCCCATAACACTAGCTTCTAATTTGTCTGATTACTAGCAATGTTATGGAAATGTTTTTTTTTAAAGATAAGATGTAGGGTTAGGGGCAAGAGCAGGGTGCAGGTGCGATAACTTTAACCTTACATCTTACCTTAGAAAAACATGCACACAAACACCCACACATACACATACAAAACCTATTTACCTGTTACGATAAAGCACACATCCAACAAAGTGAAATTTGATACACCACACATTTGAACAAATAACTCTGCAGTTCATTATGTGATATACATGAATGTGTCAACCAACAATACAAGACAGCACTCTTTCATCCTGGAAATAATTTATTGATGTTCACAATTCACATACCGGTTTCGGCTGCAAAAGCCTTCATCAGGGAATGTGTGACAGGATGAACGAAGTGCACAAACACTCATATATGTGTATATATTTATATCTATACTTATATATATATATATATATATATATATATATTATCTCTCTATCTATATATATATATATATATATATATATATATATATATATATATATATATATATTTATACACACACACACACACACACACACACACACACACACACACACACACACACACACATATATATATCTGTCTCATGAAAGGCACAACTTTAAAATATACTTCCTCAATAATACCACTATTGAAGTGGTAACCAATACAAAATTATTAGGGTCTATATTAGATCATCAAAATCTTCTTTCATCGACAGCTTATTCATTGACCGCTATCCATTGTAACTAACAGCGGTGAACATTTTTACAGGGTAAGTAACCAATTGGCCACTACCCCACAGAAACACACATTGCACTAAATCAAACCCACTTAAATGGGGTGCTTTTCCACCATCAACCCAATGTGGGGGCTGCACCCCCACCACTCCAACTATATATACCAACTCCAAGATTGCATTATGGTGGGGAAAAGGGAAAAGTTGTGGTGTTGGCCAATTGATTACTTACCCTGTAAAAAATTTCAATGTTCGCTGAAGTTAGTTTTAATGGATAGGGGTCAACGAATAAACCATCATTGAAAGAGGATTTCAACAGTCTAATATAGCCCCAATTATCAGGCATGAGCATAGACGACCACCTTAAATTTGATTTACACTTGCAAAATGCCATCAAACAAACACCAAAAACTAGGCTTGCTCTACAGAGCTAGAAACTTCCTCACTTCCACATCCTGATACACCCTTGTAAACAGTTATCTTTTGCCTTCTCTTCTTTATGGAGCCACCATCTTCACTAATCTTCAAATCTCACTTATTCAAAAACTTGAACAATGTTACAACAACATAGCTATATTTGCATCAAATTCTCACTGCTGTACCCACCATTGCACTGCATTGAAAACACTTAACTGGCTAGAACTACCCAACTACCTAAAATATATTCAGCTAATCACCGCACATGAAATCATTCATTACACAGACAGATGCCCAGCCTTAAATTCTGTGCTGCAAAAACCCTACGCTAAACGTCTCTTGCGATCAAATAACCAAGTTCAATTGTCTGTTCATAAACCAACTAATTCAGCAGAGTATTCTCTGTATTCTCACTCAGTTGTTAAAATATGGGACACTATGCCCACATCTGTAAGGACAGACACACCCCTCAAATCCTTCACACGTTCTCTTAAAAACTGTCTAAAAATACATGCCTCTGCTCATGTTCTATGCCATGTTAATCAAACAGCTCCTTAATTTGTAACTATAACAGCATTACCTCAATCTTGCTGTTATATTTTATACAACTGATTTCTTGCCTCTTTTTCCTATACCCTACACCACTATTATCAATATACAGTCCGCTAACTTTTCTTAATCCCTTTGCTTCTTCCATATCCATACCCCCCACTTTACTAATAAACACACGTTTCTATCTCCTACATTCCATCTCCTGTAATTCTCCTACTCTCTCAACCCTGTACTATAAGATATGTACAATAAGTACATTATAATAAACAAAAATTATTTAACTATCAAGCAGAATCATACTGATCCGAATCGTATAATTGTAAAGACCCCTTGTCTCATGTATATTGTCTTCTTAGTAATATCTAATGTCTGTAATTAATGTGCAAGTATGTTTCATCTAATGTTGTTGTGTCTTTCGGCTTTTCCCGGTTAGGGGTCGCCACAGTAGAACTCCGGTCCGCTAATGATTGGCAGTAGATTTTTACGTGCCGAGTTGCCGGCCCTGACGCACAACCTTCAACGAAGGTACGCCCATTCACGCATGTCTCCACACAGAAGATGCTCTAGCTGAGAATCAAACAGGACAACATCTTACTGTGAGGTGACAACGCTACTGCAGCACCACCACCACAATAAGTATGTTTCATCTAATATATGTAAAAATGATGTACAATCCATTGCTGCATGTTATTTCCTGTATGTGAAAACATGAAAATGGACTTGTAATCCAGTTGGAGTCTCCCGGTCAACAAATGTAAAATAATAAATAAATAAATAATTCATTGTTGCTTTGTAATAAGCTAATGTAATATGTTAATTGTCTCTGGAGCTTTTCTCCCTGGTCCTCTGCTGAAAAAAGGCGCCCACGCAGTCGGACTTTCCCGGTAAACAAATGTCAAATAATATACTGTATATATCTATATATATCTATATATATATATATATATATATATATATATATATATATATATATATAAAAACAAAAAATGTTTTCCTGCATGGCAACTTGGTAGCTGTAAAAATGAAGTGTCCATCATTGTCAGCTAGCTCTATTTCTTTCCTTTAAAATGTAGAGTTCCTTTAAATAAGCCCATCGCACTGGATTCTGTTTCATTGGCTCATCACATACTTAACTAATGAAAATGAGGCTGAAGTCTGGTTTCTGTTAGACTTTAGGTGAACGCAGCAGAGTAGGTTTCCATACGGATCTGAGTTTTTCTGAAGACTGTGCCAGAATGAAAGTATAGCATAAAAGCATCTGGTAGTCATCAGAACAAAATCCTGTTCAAAATAATCAAAACCGAATGTTAAAGACTGGTCATTTTTTCCAGTGCAACCATTCCAGTCAAGTGTTCCTGCATTCTCAGTTTCAAGATGACAGAGTAGGAATAACTTCTATGGTGACTGCTATGAGCTGGAGTTTTTTTTTTTTAAGGAAGCAACGTTGGCAAATCCTTTTGCATAAATTTATACTTAGATGTTAAAATTCTTATTGGAATGCATGCAGCAAATGTGCAAAATGTTAATTTACATACACATTTATTTATTTATTTGACTTATAAATTCTTTTTTGAAACCAGATATCATTTTAGGCCTTTGTGAAACCAGATATCATTTTAGGCCTTTTTCTTTAGGAAATACGTTATTTTACACTCTGCATAAAAACATTGTGGTTGGTGCTTGAATCTGCATTCCTTACTTTAATTTGCAGCACACACCTGCTGACATCATGAAACTGTAAATTATGTGGACAAAACAAGCAGTCCTAGATTGTAAGATGTTTTCTTTGCTATTATGTTCTGTGCTTGTACAGTTTTAATTATTTGTTATATTGTGATTGTTAGCTGTAAGTTTTGAGTACTGACATAAACAAGCTACAAAGGAAAGGTAAAGACTGTGGTTTGCTATAAAAAAAGACTCTTGGAAATATTAATTTAAAAAAGTGTCTCCGTTACTTGAATTTCTTTTTTTTATGAAGTGTAAAACAAAAAATAACTAAATAAATAAATAAGATTTCCAACACATTTATATAAAGCTAATCATTCCACTTATAGTTGGATCCCATAAATAATTTTATACCCTTGAAAAGAACAAAACCCAACAAAATCAAAGTCCTATACTTTCCTAAGATCAGTTATACCACAAACAGTTGTTAGTTTGGGCAGTTTTTCTATCTCTTTCAACTTTCTAGTTTAAAAGCCCGCATTTGTGCTTGTTTCCCTGCCTTCACATAAAAACACAAGCTGCATACCCATCTTCGTGGAGGCTCTCAATAAAAATCTACCCAAACAGCAGAGACCTCCAAAGCAGAGACGCACTCGACCACCACAACACAACACTAATTACGAGACACATAACTCTCCTAAACAGTGTGCCACTCAACCAAAGCCCCTAAGGCAAAACAGCATGCCCAACACACTAGTCATAGGTGACTCGATAGTGAGGCACACTGATGTCCCACTCACTAGGTTGAATAAAGAGAAAGTTACATTCAGCTGCCTGTCACACGCCAGGATCCACCACATAGCGCATGCTCTAAGGCCCCTTCACAACAGGTATAAATATGACTCTGTCATTGTCCATGTGGGTGTGAATGATCTGAGCTATAACTCCCTGGACTACATGAAAAGAGACACGGAGGAGCTCTTGGATTATGTAGCCCAGGCAGGTATGACACTAGCTCTGAGCAGCATCCTACCATCACCCAGAATGATACCACATTACAAGCAGAAAATGACCAATTTCAACAAATGGCTAAGTTTCTGGTGTCATTCTAAGGGGATCCAGTATCTGTCTGCCTGGGATGACATGATTGACAGATCTCAATTCTTTGCCAGAGATGGCCTGTATCTGTCTCCCTGGGGTTCTGGATAGTGGCCAAGGCTCTTGCCACCCCTATAGTGCCTTTTTAGGTGGTGTTCCAAAGACCAAATTACCACTGTAACAGCTACAAACAAATGCAATTTGAGGGTCATGCTGCTCAATGCTAGAAGTCTAAATCACAAAATACACTCACTCAAAGCACTCCTTAAAATGAAGAACATTGACAGTTGTGCCGTAACAGAGACCTGGTTCAAGGCAGCAGAAAGTACCCTATGCTACCAGGATATAACTCATTCCACACCTTTTGGTCTGAGAACTTGGATCAAAGCTCCAAAGGAGGTGGTGTTTCCATATTCATAAAGGATGTGCACACCTCCAGACTGGTAGCCCAACATAAACCATCTGAGATACTTCATGTGCAGCTAACACTGGGTAAGACAGCAATTCAGGTCATAGCCTGCTATAGATCCTCAACCATGCCCCAAGACTCACACTCCACATTCGTAAGCACCCTGGAGAATAGGGTCCAACCTAACAATTTCATACTGGGTGACTTTAACTACCCCTCCATTAACTGGGAAAACTACTCATGTACCAATACACTTGCCCAACGTTTCCTGGAATTCATTAATTCCAATGCCCTGGACCAGCTCGTTCTTACCCCCACTAGAGGTAGCAACATCCTTGACCTGGTCATTACTAACATGGGCAACGGTTGCTCTACACCAATAATCAACTCCTCCCTGGTTAGATCCGACCACAGACTAATCACCTTGGAAATCCACATCCCTCCCATCTCCACCTCCAAGGTAACCACCATGAAAAACTTCTCCAAAGCTAACTTTGGGTTCCTAAAAAACAGAGGTGGCTAACTTCACGGCACCCATGCAAATGGAGATCAGTTGCATGACCGCTGAATCATACACCAATGCACTGTACGTACACATACACAAATGCATGGATCTTGCCATACCCAATAGAACCAAGACAATCTCCTCCAAGAAAAGGAAACCAATCTGGTTGTCCCCTGCCATAAACAAACTCTACAACAGAAGGAGGAAACTGATGCAGAATAAGGTGAAGTCCCAAGACTAGAAAAATTCCCTTATCAGCCTCAACAAAGAGTTGAGATCCCTCATCAAATCCTCTAAAGCTAGCTATGAAAACAGAATTGCAGCAGATAGTAAAGACAACCATAAGGCCTTCTATAGTTATGTAAAGAACATCCAGAGCAATACCCAGATTTGCTCTGAACTACTGCACAATGGTACCTCCTATACCAAGCCAACAGATTTTGCCAATATACTGTCCAACAGATTCAGTACCAACCTTACCCCTCTCACCCCCCAAGATACCAGTCGCAATACCAGTAGATTGCCAGACACCCAGTATTACTTTTGCACAGGTTAAAACAGCACTGTCCAAGGCCAATAATACAGCTTCTATGGGACTTGATAATATCCCTGGCTGTGTTCTACATAAACTACAGAGTGAACTGAGACCTCACCTGTGTGCCCTGTTCAATCACAGCCTCAACTCAGGCTTTGTCCCTACCAAATAGCACACTGCTACAGTCATCCCTCTCCACAAAGGAGGAGCGACTGCAGACACTGGAAACTATCACCCCATTACCCTGATGAGTCTGATATGCAAAGCTATGGAACGCATCATCATGGACCTAATAAACAAGGATATAGGGAATCTCCAAACCTGGATCCCACACAGTTTGGTTTTGTGAAGGGCAGATCATGCCTGCTCAACTTGGTCAACTTCTTTGAGTCAGTCACCAGGGGTGTGAATGAAGGCAAGGTGGTTCATACAGCTTACCTTGATCTGGTCAAGGCCTTTGATACCATTCCCCACTCAGGAATTATAGAAAAACTCACTAAGCTAGGAATCAACCCTTATATCACTAGGTGGGTTGCAAACTGGCTCACAGGTAGAACCCACTGTGTGAAAGTAGCAGACTCCAATTCCAACTGCCGACCAGTCATGAGTGGAGTCCTACAGGGTTTGGTCCTGGGTCCTCTCCTGTTTAGTATATACTTCACTGAAGTCCAGGTCAACATGAAGGGACTCTGGCTGACAAAGTTCAGATGATTGCAAGTTAGGAGCTATTATTAACTCCCCGAGTGATGTTGACATCCTAAAGAAAAGCTTCACTGAGACCAACATCTGGTGTCAGAACCATGGCCTTAAGCTCAATGCCAAAAAATGTGTCGTCATCCCCTTTGGGAAAAACCCAGTTCCCATGAATTACCACATCAGTGGTAGCCCACTGAACACAGAAGGCGTTATAAGAGATCTGGGAACACAGGTTGACAGTCACCTCTCTTTTGACCACCTCATTGCCACTGTGGCAGAAAGTCTTTCTATGTGGCACATCAAATTACTAAGGGTTTCGCATCCAGGAAGAAAGAGGTCATTGTCTCCCTATACTCTTCCCTCATTAGGCCAATCATTGAGTACAATGCCCCATTTGGCATGTACCTCACTAAACACCTGCAACAACTGGAAAGGCCACAAAAGTACCTCACAAAGAGGATCCTAGGCCTTAAACATTTGTCCTATATGGACAGACTAAAAAACTCCAAATATTCCCTGTCTCATATCGCATACTTAGAGGCAATCTCTGCTTGACTTACAAAGCCATGCCTGACCCAGCTCTGTTAGAAATGCTACATATAAAGAAATCCCAATCCCTCTGCACCACATGCTCCAGAGACCTCAACCTCATTACTACAATCAACAGAACATGCTGGAGGGACAGGTTCATAACCCAGAGACTGCCCATGCTATGGAATAGACTTCCCATACATGTCAAGCAGAGCACCTCACTGGCCCTCTTCAAGAGGAATCTTGATGAGTGGATGGGAAATAGAAAATTCACCCCAGGGATCACTCCAGGCTTTACTCGACAGAGGCACTGGGAATTAAGGTCGGTTGGCACAATGCCAGGGTAATCCTATCGGCTAGGCTTGCAAAGGCTCCAGGAGCATTAGCCTAGTACACACCTATGAACCTATACACCTATTAACTACTGTGACTGCAACTGTAGCTACTACAATAACTGCTATAGTCACTACTACAGTCACTACTGCAGTAACTACTACAGCTAATATAGTAACTACTGCATTAACTACTGTAACATCTAAAGTAACTACTACAATAACTGCTATAGTCACTACTACAGTCACTACTACAGTAACTGCTACAGCTAATATAGTAACTACTGCATTAAATACTGTAACATCTAAATTAACTACTACAATAACTGCTATAGTCACTACTACAGTCACTACTGCAGTAACTACTACAGCTAATATATTAACTACTGCATTAACTACTGTAACATCTAAAGTAACTACAATAACTGCTATAGTCACTACTGCAGTAACTACTACAGCTAATATATTAACTACTGCATTAACTGCTGTAACATCCAAAGTAACTAATACAATAACTTCTATAGTCACTACTACAGTCACTACTGCAGTAACTACTACAGCTAATATATTAACTACTGCATTAACTACTGTAACATCTAAAGTAACTACTACAATAACTGCTATAATCACTACTACAGTCACTACTGCAGTAACTACTACAGCTAATATAGTAACTACTGCATTAACTACTGTAACATCTAAACTAAAGTAACTACTACAATAACTGCTATAGTCACTACTACAGTCACTACTGCAGTAACTACTACAGCTAATATATTAACTACTGCATTAACTACTGTAACATCTAAAGTAACTACAATAACTGCTATAGTCACTACTACAGTCACTACTGCAGTAACTACTACAGCTAATATCGTAGCTACTGCATTAACTACTGTAACATCTAAAGTAACTACTACAATAACTGCTATAGTCACTACTACAGTCACTACTGCAGTAACTACTACAGCTAATATATTAACTACTGCATTAACTACTGTAATATCTAAAGTAACTACTACAATAACTGCTATAATCACTACTACAGTCACTACTGCAGTAACTACTACAGCTAATATAGTAACTACTGCATTAACTACTGCAACATCTAAAGTAACTACTACAATAACTGCTATAGTCACTACTACAGTCACTACTGCAGTAACTACTACAGCTAATATATTAACTACTGCATTAACTACTGTAACATCTAAAGTAACTACAATAACTGCTATAGTCACTACTACAGTCACTACTGCAGTAACTACTACAGCTAATATATTAACTACTGCATTAACTACTGTAACATCTAAAGTAACTACTACAATAACTGCTATAGTCACTACTACAGTCACTACTGCAGTAACTACTACAGCTAATATCGTAGCTACTGCATTAACTACTGTAACATCTAAAGTAACTACTACAATAACTGCTATAATCACTACTACAGTCACTACTGCAGTAACTACTACAGCTAATATAGTAACTACTGCATTAACTACTGTAACATCCAAAGTAACTAATACAATAACTGCTATAATCACTACTACAGTCACTACTGCAGTAACTGCTACAGCTAATATAGTAACTACTGCATTAATTACTGTAACATCTGAAGTAACTAATACAATAACTGCTATAGTCACTACTACAGTCACTACTGCAGTAACTACTACAGCTAATATATTAACTACTGCATTAACTACTGTAACATCCAAAGTAACTAATACAATAACTGCTATAGTCACTACTACAGTCACTACTGCAGTAACTACTACAGCTAATATATTAACTACTGCATTAACTACTGTAACATCCAAAGTAACTAATACAATAACTGCTATAGTCACTACTGCAGTAACTACTACAGCTAATATATTAACTACTGCATTAACTGCTGTAACATCCAAAGTAACTAATACAATAACTTCTATAGTCACTACTACAGTCACTACTGCAGTAACTACTACAGCTAATATATTAACTACTGCATTAATTACTGTAACATCTAAAGTAACTACTACAATAACTGCCTCAGTACCTACTACAGTCACTACTGCAGTAACAGTTACAGTTACTACTACAACTATGATAGCAACTACTACAGTAACAACTACAACAAATGTTTAGTATAAGCAATTACTAGTAAAAATAAACAAAAAAAAAAAAAAAAAACAGGATACTTATTGTTAAATATCATAGAAAAGAGTTGTGGTTAGTTCCCCTCCTTTGTTCAGCCCAGTGTGATGGCAGTGCCTAAATACCAGAAGGTACAACCTGAAACAACTTAAAAATAAAAGATACAATTACATAAAGAAGCTAGAGTGTATGCTCTCTCCCTCACAAGCCAGTATATCTGGCACTGAGAAGGTTGTAAACACAATCACTACATCTCAAACACCACCCACAACTACATAAAACACATTCACATATGCAGAGGTTCTCAGCAAAAATAAACCCAAACAAAGGAGACTTCAGAGAGTAAAACACATGAAAACTCCACAGCCCTCCACACCACATACCATGCATAGTCCACACACTGGTGTCTCGCAACCACTAAGGCCTAACCATAAACCCAACATATTAGTCATAGGAGAATCCATTGTGAGACTGCCGGCTCAACTTTCCACAGAAGGCACACACACACACACACACACACACACACACACACACACACACACACACACACACACACACACACACACACACACCTTGGGCCAATTTAGAGTGTCCAATCCACCTACAGCATGTCTTTGGGATGTGGGAGGAAACCAGAGCACCCAGAGGAAACCCACGCGACCACAGGGAGGACATGCAGACTCCGCACAGAAGGCACCTCAGCCAAGGATCAGACCAGAGAACCTCTTGCTGTGAGGTGGCAACGCTAACCGCTGCATCACCGTGACCACCCAGAATGATGGCTCAATACAAACAGAAAATTATTGACTTTAACAATTGGTTTAGTTTCTGGTGTCATTCCAGGTAGATCCAGTACCTGACAGCCTGCGAAGATATGATCGCCAGACCACAATGCTTTGCTAGAGATGGCATGCATCTGTCTCACTTGGGCTTTAGGCTTCTGGAAAAGGCCCTTGCCTCCCCCATAGTGCCTATTTTAGGAAAAGTCATGAGGTCGATAATGCCAACTTAAAAATTTCAACAGAATGCAAATTAAAGGTCATGCTGCTGAACGCCAGGAGTCTAAACATGAAACTGCACTCATTGCAAGCATTCTTAACCCTGGAAGATGCTGACATTTGTGCAGTCACAGAAACCTGGTTCAAAGCTGTGTACAACACCCCAGCCTTACCTGGTTACTCATCCCATCATACATGCAAACCCCAAAATGAGGGCAGCAAAGCCAAAGGAGATGGAGTTTCAATATATATTGAAGACACACACACACACACACACACACACACACACACACACACACACACACACACACACACACACACACACACACACACACACCTCCAGGCTGTTCAAACCGTATGATGCACAGGAGACACTCCAGGTACAGTTAACCATTGACAAGACCCCTATTCAAATTATAGTTAGCTACAGACCTCCAAATTTGACTGAAGATGCCCACTCCACCTATCTAGACCTTTTCAAATCTATCAAGATTCAACCCTTTACCCTGATCCTGGATGACTTTAATTACCCAACCATAGATTGGAAAAACTACTCATGCCAGAACACAAATGTCCAGAGATTCCTCAATTTTATCAATGCAAATGCCTTGGAACACCTAGTCAATACCCCCACAAAGGTAATAATATCTTGGACTTGGTATTAACCAACATGAGTAGCCACTGCAGCACCCATGTGGTATCATCCTTCTTGGTAAGATCCGACCATAAAGCGGTCACTTTCAAAGCCACCATCTCCCCTGACCCCCCCTCCCTTTAGCTAGGGTTAAACAAAAAATGTCTCAAAAGCTTATTACAAGGGATGGTATAAACAGCCTCACAGCCTCCTCCCCTATTGTAGGAACTGGCACCGATATCCACATCTACACCAAAGTACTTTACAAGCATTTATGTAGATGCATGGAATCAGGAATACCTGACAGGACAAAATCATCCTCTGCAAGGAAGAGTAAACCTGTCTGGTGGACATCTGCAATAAATAAACTATATAACAAAAGGAAAAAATTGCTGTCCAGGACCAAGAAGGTGCAGGTGCCTAATTGGAAGTAATCTCTCTTTACCCAGAACAAGCACATAAGAGCACTAGTAAAATCCCCTAAAGCCAACTTTGAGTCCAAATTGGCCACATCTACTAGAGAGAATCATAAGACCTTCTTCACATATGGCCGCAATCTCAAAGGAAGCACCCAGATCTGTTCAGAACTGGTGGTCAAGGACACCACATACACAAATGCTGTAGATATAACCAATCTACTGGCTGATAGCTTCAATGAAATCTTCTCCTCATTATCGCCCCATCAGTAAATCAGGACATCCCCAGTACCTGCCCCCACCCCTCTCTAAGGAACAGGTCATCACTGCCCTCTTACTGGTAAAAAATACAGCCTCCATGGGACTTGATAACATCCCAGGCTGCATCCTACATGAACTCAGGGATGAACTTGCAGCACCATTAGGAACCCAATTTAACCAAAGCCTGAGTACCAGCTTTGCCCCAGATGAGTGGAGGACAGCCACTGTCATCCCTTTATACAGAGGTAGAGCATCCACCGATCTAGGAAATTATAAACTCATCAGCCTAATTGGCCTGATCTGCAAAGCCATGGAATGGATTATCATGGACCTCATTAACAGGAACATTGGCAACCTCCAAACACTTGACCCCACACAGTTTGGCTTTGTCAAGGGGAAGTCATGTCTGTTAAATCTGGTCGACTTCTTTGAGACAGTCACCAAAGACACAGATGAGGGGAAGATGGTGCACACCACCTACCGTGACCTGGCCAAAGCCTTCGACACTATTCCCCACTTGGGCATAGTAGATAAACTCACTCAACTAGGTATCAATCCATATGTTATCAGATGGGGAGCAAACTGGCTCACTGATAGAACCCACTTAATCAAAATAGGGGAAGCCACCTCAAGCAGTAGACCCATAATGAGTGGTGTACCCCAGGGATTGGTCTTTGGGCCTCTGTTATTCAGGATATACTTGTATGAGGTACAGGCCAAAATCAGTGGACTATGGTTGACCAAGTTTGCAGATGACTGCAAGCTGGGCACAGTCATCAGTTCCCTAAGTGATGTGGATGTCCTCCAAGAGGGTCTCACTCAAACAAATGACTGGTGCCAGAAACATGACCTCAAGCTGAATGCCTAAAAATGCATCATCATCATCATCCCCTTTGAGGAGAGTGATGTCCCTACATATTATCACATTAATAACAATGTTCTAAGTACACAATCAGTAGTGAGGGATTTGGGCATCCAGTTTGATAGCAACCTGACTTTTAACCATCATGTTGCTTCCTTTTGTATGGAAAGTTTTCTACATGGCCCACCTCATAAGTAAGGGTATCTCATCCAGGGACAAAGAGTTTATAACATCCCTGTATTCTTCCCTTATAAGGCCATTTATTGAGTACAACGCCCCTTTCGGCATGTACCTTGCAAAGCACATGCAGCAGCTGGAGAGACCACAGAGGTTCCTCACCAGAAGAATCCAGAGCCTCAAACACCTACCCTACAGAGATAGGCTAAAAGCCCTGTCCCTATACTCAGTTTCATACAGACTCCTCAGAGGTGACCTCTGTCTGGTATATAAAGCAATCTCAGATACCGCCTTGATGGGACTGCTGCATATCTGCAAGTCAAGCTTTACTCGAGAAACCTGTACATGTGACCTCGACCTGGTCTGTGATATCAATAGGACTTTTTGGCGGGACAGATTTGTGTCCCAGAGACTCCCTCATCTGCAGAATAGACTCCCTCTCCATGTCAAGCAGAGTACCTCATTATCCCTTTTTAAGCACAACCTGGATAACTGGATGGGAAAGAGAAAATACATCCCTGGGATTCCACCTGTGTCCCTGCTGGACATGGGGCTTAGTGTGCTGACATGTTTAAACATGTGCTAAACTCTTGGGTAGGCTTATAAGGGCCTCAGGGCCAATAGCCTAGTAACCTCCTATGATCTTATGATCCTATGAACAACAACTACACTACCTATTACAACTACAACTACAACAATATCTGCAACAATAACTACAGTCACTACTGCAGTAACATTTACAGTAACTGCTACAGGTATTATAGTAACTACTGCAGTACCTACAACTATTACTTTAGTATTTACTACAGTAACTACTGAAATGACTACTAAAATAACTGCCCCAGTGACTACCATAGTAACTACAACAGTAACATCTACAGCAACTAGTACAACTAATATAGTAACTACTGCAGTTACTACAAGTAGTACAATTACTACTACAGTAACTACTACACTCCCTACTGCAGTAACATCTACAGTAACTATTACAGTGAGTACTACAACTACTACAGTACCTATTGCATAAACTCAAGCACTGCGATAACTGCCACAGTAACTACTAAAGCAATATATATCGAGACAGCTGTACTAAACTGTGCAGAGCACACTGTCACAATAACAGTAGTTTGACAGTGGTTCCTGTGTGATGCTTTCCAATGTTTACTGCAAAAAAAATCTTTCTTCCTTTTTCTTGTGGAAAACTGCCTCTAGTGTGCTCTGGGCTATACATATTTGTGTGAACCTGTCAGATCTGCACAGACTTGTCACCAGTTGCACTAGTTATGTGATGTCCTTTCCTACATATTCTGTGTGACTTTATTTTCCTTCCTTTGGGTTCCCTCAGAGTTCCTATTAAAATAGCACTGAACCACATGGAGAGACAGCAAACTACCTACCCTTCTATTGCTAGCCTTCTTGCATTTGGTATCCTACAGCAATGCAAGAACTCAGTCATGTCCACTGAAAATGAACTCTTACTTAATGCGACAGGTACAGATACATATCTAAATTATAGGGAACCCCCTGAAAAATCTCACACAAGCGGTGAGCATCACACTGTTTTACCCCCACACACAAATGCAACAATCCTCATACTGACAGCACTAAACTGTCATATGTTGATGCCATAAAAATCACTATTAAAGCCTTAGAGAACATCTACACTCCAGTATTTATCAATGATAAATCAACTTCTGGAAACTTCTAGTAAATGGTAACTTCATTGTTAAACTCACTGAATCCCAAGTTCACTTGGTTGAACAAGGACAGGATTACAGTTGTCTGTCTCTTGGTAGCCAGGATTTCAACCGTATCATGAGCCTGCATGATCCTCCCCTCCAGTATGTATGAACATCCCAGCATAACTAACAAATCAAATCATAAATTTGACAGCATAAAGGTGGTCTGTCTCAGTGTCATGAGTCTTAATAACAAACTGCCTGATTGGAAGGCACTTAAGCATCTGGAATGAGTTACATGTTGTGAGGTCATTGAGGTATGGTTCAAATGTAATGAGAACACACCATCAGTGCAAGGTTATATGCCTATCCCACCTTCAACCCTCTTAAAATGACAGAGGTGTCACAATGTTCATCAAAGATACTGCCCCTTCCAAATGATACCTCATATCCTTCTCCACAGTGAGCTTGTCAAACTACAGCTCACACTACACAAGTCAGAATTTCAGCTTATTGCTTGTTACTGATCTACACTGATGGACCCACATGGTCATAACAGCTTTCTGATGTTCCCTGAAAATATCTCAATAAGAGATGGTTCTTTAATCCTCGGTGACTTTAATTACCCCTCCATAGACTGCAGCACTTAGTAGATTGGGTTATTGAGAATTCAATAGAGCAAATTGTAAGAAATCTCACCAGGGGCAGTAATATCCTGGACCTAGTTCTCAGAAACCTAGCACTGGCATGTTCCCTGCCCCTGGTTGGTCCCTCATTAGTTATGCTGGACCACAAATTGGTTACTTTTACCCTCAGAGTATCCTCTTCCTTGGTAATCAATACCACTCTCTTTAGAGATTTCAAAAAAAAAAAACCTTAGGTTCATGCGTAGGTACTAGGCTATCTGCCCAAAGGCATTTATAAGCCTAGCCAGAATGTATTGGCTTTCGCCACCCCCTTAGATTAGTTCCCTGTGCCTCTGTCCAGCAGAGCTACTGAAGTGATCCCCGGGGTAAACTTTCTGTTTCCCATCCACTCGTCAAGGTTTCTTTTAAAGAGTGTTAGTGAAGAGATCTGCCTAATGTAGATTGGAATCTTATTCCAAAGCATGGGAAGTCTCTGGGACAGGAATCTAGCCCTCCAGCATGTCCTATTTATTGTTGTGGTGAGGTTTAGATCCCTAGAGTGTGTGGCTCGAGGGAATATGGTTTTCTTTAGGTGGAGCATGTCCATCAATTTTGGGTTGGACATACATGTCAGACAGAAATCACCTCTGAGTAGGCAGTATGCAACCGAGCACAGCTGGAGTTTCTTTAGTCGAGCTACATAGGGCATTTGCTTGAAGCCAATGATCCTCTTGGTGAGGTACTTCTGTGGTCTTTCCAGCTGTTGCAGGTGTCTTGTAAGGTACATCCCAAATGGGGTGTTGTACTCTATGATGGGTCTGATGAGTGATGAGTAGAGGGGCACAATGACCTCTTTTGATCTGGATGCAAACCCTTTTGTGATTAGGTGGGCCACATAGAAGGATTTTCTAACCACTTTGGCAATGTGATTATCAAAGGAGAGATTACTATCTACTTGGGTCCTCAGATCCCTTATTGCGTCTTCTGTATTTAGGGGACTACCACCTATGTGGTAGGTTGTGGGTACTTTATTTTTTCCTAAGGGGGTGACTATGCACTTTTTTGGTATTTGGCTTGAGGCCATGATTTTGACACCAGTTATCTGTCTCAGTGAGACCCTTTTGGAGGATGTCTGTGTCAGTTGGAGAGTCAATTATAGCTCCTAGTTTGCAGTCGTCTGTGAACATGGTCAGCCATAGTCCTCCTGTGCTTGCCTGTACCTCTGACAAGCATATGCCGAACAGGAGGGGTCCTAGGACTGAACCCTAAGGAATGCCACTTGTAACCAGTTTAGAGTCAGACCTAGCTCCCACAACTCTCACCATGTGGGTTCTGTCCATGAGCCAGTTGGCAACCCATCTTGTGATGTAGGAGTTTATGTTCAGGCTGGTGAGCTTGTCTATAATACCAGAATGGGGAATGGTGTTGAAGGTCTTTGCGAGGTCTAGGTAGGCTGTGTGTACCACCTTTCCCTCATCTATAGCCTTGGTAACTGTCTCAAAGAAGTCCACCAGGTTTAGGGGGCATGATGTGCCCTTAACAAAGCCGAACTGGGTAGCGTCCAGTGTTTGGAGGTTCCCAATGTCTCTGTTAATGAGATCCATGATGATGCGCTCCTTATCCTTGCAGACCAAGCTAGTCAGGCTTATAGGGCAATAGTTGCCAGGGTCTGTTGTGGCTCCACCTTTGTGGAGCAGAATAACCATTGCTGCGTGCCACTCTATGGGTATGTAGCCTGTGGAGAAGCTGAGTTTGAACAGTGTGTTTAAGTGAGGGGTTAGTTCATCTTTGAGCTCGTGTAGGACGCAGCCTGGGACACCATCCAGTCTCATTGATGCTATGTTTTTGGCTTTGGAGAGGGCTGTTTTAACCTGAGTGTCTGTGATTTCAGGGGCTCTACATTCTTCTGGTATGGTTATGGGCCCTTTTGGGCATGAGAGGGGGTTGACATTTGCACTGAACCTGTCTGCCAGGATGTTGCCGATATCTGTCGGTGCAGTGTATTTTGTGCCATTCTGCACTAACTCTGAGCAGATCTAGGCATTGCCACTTAGATTCTTGACATAGCTAAAGAATGACTTGTGGTTATCTTTGGAGTCCTTGGCGATTTTTCTTTCAACGCTAGCCTTGGATGATTTTATGAGGGATCATAGTTTCTTGCTGATACTGATCAGGGATGTCTTCCCTTCTTGGGATTTTGCTCTTTTCTGTACTAGTTTCCTCCTTCTATTGTATAGCTTGTTTATGGCAGGGGTCCACCAGACTGGTTTCCTTTTCTTGGAGGACTGAGTCTTGGTTTTGCTTGGGATAGCATGATCCATGCATTCTTGTAGGTGCCCGTAGAATGCATTAGTAAAGGATTTTGCAGCTTGGACAAATGTATGACTTGCAGCTTTTACAAATATATGACAAAATCTCAAAACTCACCCATCTTAACCACACAGTGGGTGCATGATAAAAAGCCACCTATGCCAAGGATCTTTATACTCATTTAGGTAAATATATTGACAGGTTGTCCTCACCAGAACCAAATTCGGTGGCAAACACCCTAGTGGTCAGTACTCATTAACAAAGTCTACAATAGAAGAAAGAAACTGCTTAGATTGCATTGTAAGTCCAGGACCTCCCATCACAAACAGAATATAAAATGCTACACTGGGAAATGAAGACCAGCAAATGAACCTATGAACATAGGTTGACTTCTAAGGCTACAAATAGTTACAGGGTGTTCTTTAGCTACATTAGAAATCTAAAGAATAATTTTCATCATTGCTCCAAACAAATTCATAATCTCAACTCCCATTCTAATTCTAAAGACATTGGCAACACACTTGCAAATAATTGTTGGCTGCACAATTCTCCCCTGAAACCATCATTACCACTCCAAACAACCCTGAGGCACTTCCCCCCACCATCACAAAGAATCATATCCTTAATAATTCTTCAAGACAAAACATGCCTCTTCAGTGGATCCAGACAAATATGCCAGGATTTCTAATAGTGTCACATAGCTTTGCCACAAGATAAGGGTGGCCTCAACAATGGCCTTGATAACTACAGATCCATTAGCCTTACTTCTCTTGTCTGCAAAGTCATGGGACACATCACTGACCTTAATTAACCAGGGTAGTAGGAATATGATTAGGCTTGACCTGCAACAATTTGGATTTGTTTAGGGCAGGTCACTTGCCTGCTAAATCTTGTGAGTTTCTTTGAAAAGGTCATGCAGGCAGTGCAAATTGACCACACTGATCACACCACCTACCTGAATCTGGTCAAGGCATTTGACACTACACCACATAATAGGATAGTTAATAAGCTAATGGCCTTAAGCATAAATCCATATTCTGTAAGATGAAATACAAACTGGCTCAAGGACAGAATGTGTGTTGTCAGGACTAATGATGCTTCCTTGGGACTGGATCCAGCAGTAGGTGACCTAGGCAACTGGCTAGGGCCCAGTGCTGAGTGTGGGGCCTGGCCACAACACTAATTTAAACAATGAAGTAAAGTTTTCCTGCTTTTCTCCATACTGCAGCCTGCTGCTTTAAGAATTAAAAAAGTTTTTCCTACTCTTAACATTCTGTGTGCGTCCTATTGCTTTAAAATCTCCAGACAATGAGATAGAGCAACTGCATGCAGAGTAACAGAGTGAGATTTGATTTCACATCTGGGTAAGTACTACAGAATTTGCATTATGGATGGAGTTAGTATTACTTGTAGGTACAAGCTACCAGAACAAGCAGCATTAGCATTATAGACAGAGCTATGAAAAGAGAGCACTACAATGGGTATGTGTGTGTGTGTGTGTGTGTGTGTGTGTGTGTGTGTGTGTGTGTGTGTGTGTGTGTGTGTGTGTGTGTGTGTGTGTGTGTGTGTGTGTGTAATGCCATCGTTAGAAGAGCAGTTTACTTAATTAAGTGACTTGCTCAGACTCAAACCCTGTACATTGGCTACAGGACTCAAGACCCTTATCCTCTACACCAACTGCCAACCATTTGTAAATCACCAAGGATTACAGTCAGTCATTAGAGTCAGTTGAAATGATTTGAAATGGTTATTTTTGATATTATTTGTTCATCCATGTTGTTTTCATTTCTGAATAAAAAAGAATGTTCAAAACTACAAATTTAAAATGCACTCTGACAAATTTTGCTGTATTAAACAAGAAATACAATTAAAACTAATATGAAGGCGAATCAAAGAACACACACATTTATGCATGTTCCTAAAATGTATACAGGGGCCTATGGTTTGAAAACAGCCAAGGGACCGCCATACATTTAACCTGCTACTGGTATACATTTCCAATCAATGTGAGTTTCAATGCATTTTCAATGAATGTGAGCTTCAATGGAAGAGAAGTTTACGGTTGCTCATGCTTAGTCTGTTTTCAATGTGCAACTGTTCTATTTAGCAAATGGTCATCAGTGCTTGTGCTATAAAATTTGAAAGCCATATTAGTTGTGGAACAGGTAGCACACATGCAATTGGTGCCGATGGCTATGGTTTCCACTGTCACACCAAGTAGATGGATTGCTGAAACTGCAGTGCAGCATAAGGAGGGGGCTGTGCTCCTGCTTGTGTCGTCCTTTGGATGAGATGTTAAACTGAGGCCCCATCTGCCCAAGTTGGTTTTAGCTCAGGTGAATTTAAAAGATCCCATGGCACCTATCAAAAGGAGTAGGTGAAGTTTCCTAATGCCCTGGCCAAATATACCCTAGTTGTATAAATACCACCTTGGATCTCCCCTTGAAAGAGGCTACTAGCCTAGTGGGAGTAACCTGGTCAACCAAGGATAAATAAATTAAATGTTTTAAATTAAATCCATACTATACATATCTGTATTCATTTCAAAAGAAAATAGTTTGCACCCTGACCATTTTGGACAGTGTTTATGGTAACTGAGGGGAGAGAGACAAGTA
Source organism: Protopterus annectens (assembly GCF_019279795.1). Taxonomy (NCBI): domain Eukaryota; kingdom Metazoa; phylum Chordata; order Ceratodontiformes; family Protopteridae; genus Protopterus; species Protopterus annectens. The sequence continues at coordinate 1,884,144,305 of NC_056731.1, read as the reverse complement.
ATGAGACACTGGAGTGGTTGTCAGAAAAGGTCTCCTGGTCCATTATCCTGCCTAGGTTCCCGTTTCACCATGATCGAGTTCTCTCCTCAGTTAGGGAAAAAGGGTAACCAGTGATGTTCCTTGGGGTTCCATACAAGACCGCTTCCTTTTTGACATTTATTTCTCTGACTTAAGCACTGACAACAAGGATCTCTGGCTGATTACGTTAGCTCAAGATTGTAAATTGGGTGCAGATGTTAAATCCACCAATGATATCAATACTCTTCAAACAGAACTATCACGTGTTAACTCCTGGTGCACTGAAAATGGGCTCAAGCAAAATGCTAAAAATGCAGTATCATCTCCTTCAGAAAACATAAAATTACTACTACCTAGTGTTTCAGTGGCACCCTGATTTCCAGTGAGTTAATGGCTCTCTCTATCTTTCAATACCATGTAGCAATTATAGTCATTAAATCCTTCTGCATCTTCTTCTTCTTCTTCTTCTTCTTCTTTCAGCTGCTCCCATTAGGGGTCATCACATCAGATCATCTGTTTCCATTTCTTCCTTTCCACTGCATCTTGCATGTCCTCTCTCACCACATCCATAATCCTTATCTTAGGCCTTCCTCTTTTCCTCTTACCTGGCAGCTCCATCCTTAGCATCCTTCTCCCAATATACCCAGCATCCCTCCTCAGCACATGTCCAAACCAATGCAATATCGCCTCCCTGGCTTTGTCTCCAAACTGTCCAACCAGAGATATCCTATAATGTAATAACTTCCAATCCTGTCCATCCTCCTCACACCCAGTGCAAATCTTAACATCTTTAACTCTGCCACCTCCAGCCCTGACTCCTCTCTTTTCGTCAGTGCCACCATGTCCAACCCATATAGCATAGATGGTCTCACTACCATCTGGTAGACCCTCCTTTTCACTCTTACTGCTACCCATCTGTAACAAATCACTCCTGATACTCTTCTCCACCCACTCCACCCTGCCTGCACTCTCTTCACCTCTCTTCCAAACTCACCATTACTTTGAACTGTTGATCCCAAATATTTAAACTCATCTATCTTCACCAGCTCTACTCCCTGAATCCTCACCATTCCTTTGTACTCTCCCTCATTCACCCACATATATTCTGTTTTAGTCCTGCTGACCTTCATTCCTCTCCTCTCTAGAACATATCTCCACCTCTCCAGGGCCTCCTCAACCTGTTTCCTACTCCCACTATAAATCACAATGTCATCTGCAAACATTGAAGCCAACAGGGACTCCTGTCTGATCTCATCTCTCAACCTGTCCATCATCGCTGCAAATAATAAAGGGCTCAGAGCTAAACCTTGATGCAATCCCACCTCCACCATCTGTCACTCCTACCACAGACCTCACCACTGTCACACTGCCCTTTTACATATCCTGTACTACTATTACATACTTCTCTGCCACTCACGACTTCCTCATACAATACCACTTAGGCACCCTGTCATATGCTTTCTGTAAGTCCACAAAGACACAGTGCAACTCCTTGTGACCTTCTCTATACCTCTCCATCAACAGTTGCAGAGCAAACATCACATCTATAGTGTATTTTCCTGGCATAAAACTATACTGCTGTTCACTAATCATCACCTCCCTTCTTAAACTAGCTTCCACTAATCTTTCCCATAACTTCATGCTGTGGCTGGTCAGTTTTATGTAGTTACTGCAGCTCTGCACATCACCCTTATTTTTAAAAATTGGCACCAATGCATTTCTCCACTCCTCAGGCATCCTGTCACTTTCTAAGATTTCATTAAACAATCTGGTTAAAAAACCCACTGACATCTCTCCTAAACAGTTCCATGCTTTCACAGGTATGTCATCTGGACCAAAAGCCTTTCCACTCTTTATCCTCTTCATAGCTGTCCTTACTTCCTCCTTGCTAGTCCGTTGCACCTCCTAATTCACTATCCCAACATCATCCAATTGCTCTTGCTCTCTCTTTCTCTCTCTCTCTCATTCATTTTCTTCATTCATCATTCCCTCAAAGTACTCTTTCCATCTGTATCTTGTTATTAATCACAGAGAACAACTTATTTAAAACCAAGGAAGTTGTTGTTCTCTTGTACTCTTCCCTGATTGCGCCCATTATAGAATATAATGCACTCTCCATCACATATCTGTTTAGAAACATAAAAAAAAATAAAATAAATAAACAGAGATTCCTAGGAAAAGGTATCTCTGGCATCAAAAATCTTAGTTATCAGAAAATCCTATAATCATGGCCGCCCCTTTGCTCTGGAATAGACTCCTCATACATGTCGAGCAATGAGACCTCCATGTTTGCCTTTTAACATAGCTTAAACAAAGGGAAGGGTACTCTAAAATACACCCCAGGACACACAGGTTTTGTCCAGCTTTATCCTCCATGAAAAGGTTAGTATAGCTTGAGGGTGGTTATTGGCAAGGCACACATGGCCTCTGGTCAGATAACCTTATACTGCCTTTGATAGTTATGATTCCTATGAATAGAGTGCAAACTAACTGCCACAGTGATCATGTAGTCTACTTAGCTTCATGCTGCTCTTGTGACAGTTTTGGCTATTAAGAACAAAGATAGGAACAATTCATTAGCAAGAATGCTTCCTGCTATACAAATAAATTTCAAATGGATCATTTGCTAGTTCATCAATCTAAGTCAGCAGAGGTCAAACATTTCCAAGGTAAATAGAGTCCGTCAGGACACTGTAGTCCATGACCAAAGGAAGTTGGAAAATGGAATAGTACATTTTGATAGGAAGGCTTGAGGAGATTTTTAGATAGGAGAGTTTTGGGTCTTCAATTTGAAATAAATAGAGTAGATGGTTCATTAAATGGTACTTTGGTACGTTTCCAGCCAGTTGAGGTCAATTTATGGACTGGTAAATTTTTATGTTTCAACAAAGTTTTTTATATTTATTTTTTTTACAGTAGATTACAGAATGTTTTTTGCTTTTCAAACAAACAAAATGTGATAATACTATTTAAGGTATTACAAGTTTTATTTACTAAAGTCAATTGGTGACATCATTTCTCTATTGTGGATTATTTTTATTTATTTCAAAATCCTATGAATAGAGTCTATCCTCAGTTGCTATCAATGCTGCTACACTGAGGGGTACAGCATTCAACTATTAGCAGCCCATTGCAAGCGCACTCATCCTATGTCAATGTTACAGCAAGGGAATGCACAACTAGCAAATTGTAGTAGTCTTGTAGATGTGTGGACTAGGATCCTAAAAATTAGGGATACATCTAGACTAAAATGTTAAATGAGCAGAAAAAACAATGACTAAATACACTAAGAGGTTGGCAAGTTGAGACAGTTTCAATGTTCTGATTTTCTTTCTTGATTTCTTTTTTTTTGTGTTAATGTATTAGTTTCTGCTCAGACCAGTGCAATACATCAAAGAAAAAAAAATTGAAACAACTATTTAGAATACAATGCCGTACTAGGCCAGCAGTAATTTATATGCAGAAAATTATCCTTTATCTCAAGATGATCACTAGCAGTGTTCCATGATGAACAGTGAACACTGATATTGGCAAAAAATGTCATCTCAGATGTTAAATAACAATTTTAGTAAATAAAACACATTTCCCTGGTGATTGAAATGGCTGACGAAAGGAGTAATTGCAGTGAAAACGGGTAAAATCTGGCTCCAGCAATAGCTCAGATGAATATCTCGTAGTGCTCCATCAGACAGGAGAATAAAAACCCACAGGATGAGCAATATGTAAAAAAAGTGGAAACTGAAACAGGCAATCAAAATACAACTTGCTACTGGGTTAACACTAATCTGAACTCCAAAAACTGCAGCAGATCACCCTCTCTCACCGCATAAACACTAGCAATTTTCCAAGACGTCTTCCAGAAACTTCCAAACTAGTTGTGCCCAATTAGCAATAGCACTGAAATCAGAAAGAAATGTTGTCTCACTTGTTACATGACAATTTAAACACTTCATAGGTATATGGAGGGTCTGAAGAAAGAATTCAAATCCATTTCTAGATAGAGTTCAGATGCACATATTATAGCACTCCAGCCAAAAGGTAACAGCTCACAATCAGAGAAATATATAGAAAAACAGAAAATTGCAATTGCCAATCAGAAAACAACTTGTTTCCAGGCCAGCAGTAATCTGAACTCCCCAATCTGCTGCAAATTACCCTGTCCCACAAAATAATCATGAGTACACTGTCCCCCATTCTCATGTGCCATCTGGGCGGTTCACATTGTTCATACATTGGCACACATCTTACCTGTGCCAAAGACTCCTTCCAAGGTAACTTTTCACTGAGTAAAATGGTTGGGAGATGCACACACATGGTGGATAGACAGGCCTATATGCAGGGGTACCATGCAAGCAGGAAGAGGACATAATATAGTGCCTTGTCTGTACAGCGTTGCTAGCGATGCCAGATACACTCGAGAGTCCTTGTTGATTACTATCATATACAACCGTCAAACCACAAAGGAAATGGTTTAGAACACATTTCTTGTGGAAACATGAACTATAGTACAGCACATGGTTGGACTTGTGAAGCCATGCTTTCAGTGTTGGATACCTCAGGAGTGGCACTGCAATACACTCCAGGCATCTGCAGAAACATTTTTCCTGTGTGGTTCTTGTCATATGAAATTGCAGAAACAGATAGCTCAGCAGTTAAACATTATGACAGGGCCTTCCATGTCAACTGCAACAACAGTAGCAGCAGCTGGTGGAGAGTCAGAAGAGGAATATGCACGACAGTATCACAGCCAAGGCAGATGGTGGCGCAAAATATTGCATCACTGACAGAAATGTGACTTCTGGTCTACAGCTATGACTCATGATGTAGAGAACACAAAATAAAATGATGCATTTGGTCTCACACCAAGGCTATGCAGGGCAGTGCATGGACTGGCCATGCCATGCATTGGACATCACCATACCCAAACAGGTATGGATAAACAGGACATGGTCATCATTACTTGACTTGTGAGGGGACACAATGAAAAGTAACTGCAACCTTTTAATATGCAATATGAACACGAGAGATGAACATGGTAAGTCATGTGGTGTAGGTGGTCGTGGAAAGTCAGTGATCACACCCTCTGTGATGGATTTAAGTTGCCACCATATGACCACTGACAATTTTCTCTGTGTTATTCTGCAGTTTCAGGGCTCAATGTAGACTGTGGCAGAAAAGAGATAGTCCTTTAGGGTTGTGCATGTAGACCCCGATGGGGCAGTCCATGTGTGGAGCCCAGTAAGTATTGTCTTTCATGATATGGATGGTTTCCATGGACAGGAGTAGCAGGCTGTGTGGACTCCCTCAGGTGGCAAGGGAATATAGGAACTTAAAAACAATATTAGGCAAGCAATTAGAGGGAGAGTAAGATGGCTAATCAAATGCATCTTTAATCAGTGGGTATATATAGTATACCACGGATTGTGCAGTGTCACACTCCCACTTTATGGTCCTGGTTACTTTACTGGCTGGAGTTAGACACTTCCACCTAATGGTCCTGGTTACATCACTGGCTGCAGTTAGACACTCCCACCTTATGGTCCTAGTTGTATTAGTGGCTGCAGGTAAACACTCCCACCTTATGGTCCTGGTTAGATTACTGGCTGCAGTTAGACACTCCCACCTTATGGTCCTGCTCACCTTACTGGCTGCAGTTAGTAATATGCACAGACTGACCCCCATTAACATACTGTACATATTCCTTAGCATGCAGTGCTTGAACTTCATACCTTTATACCTTTCTACAACATCTGCTTCACACTCTGACATCTGACACAGAATTTATTATTGTTGTTGAGGTACTTTAGCAGACAGCACTTGGTCCCTAACATGGTGAAGTTCCAAGTTTATGAAATTTTTACTGAGGTTTCTCTGTTTTCAGTTGTGCAGATCTAATCAGTGTTGTGTAAAATGGTAACAACACTGTATATTACACTGACAATAATACATGCTTGAGGCAGGTATGCTAATGAAGCCAGTTAACACCATTGCCTAGGAACCACTACTATCACACAATGCAGTACTGAGACATGAAGGTGCTCAACATGCACAGCATGGTGACAACTAAGCATGAGGCCTGCTTGTGCAGGCCCATGGCATGCATTTACTTGTGGTGTCATAATGGTGCAAAATTGTAGTATGCAACTTGTGATTCTCAAACATGCATCTTCCATTTTCTCTCTTATTCCCTTCTGTTAGCAAATAGTATCCATAACTGATAAATACTGTGTGTTTGTTAATTTAAATTGAGACCACAGTACCCTTCTGATACAAGTTTATTCTGTTTTTCCACCTGAGAAATGGTTAAGAAATGACTTACAACTTCAGAGCAGTCCTTGGTCAATTCTGATTGTTTCTTAAACACAAACTTGTCTTTGCTTTGGCTCATTAGTAGCAATACAAAAGAAGTGCCTGCTAACACCCTTGTTCTCCCCATCCCCCTTCCCTGTTTATTACCTTAAGCCAATCCCAAAGTTAATAAATATTACCTGTGGCAGGTACCATTTTTAAAACTACAATCCACTCTGCTACAGGCCCCATGAGGAGCTCAGTGTCTCTCCAGTAAGTGTTTTACAACTGTATATGCTTATTTATGTTGAATTGTGTTAAACATTTAATATGATTTATGCTTTATTACTGGAAGTTACTATACCATGCTAGCATTTTGCTTGTCTGCATCAAGTTGTTTTTAGTATAATAGTATGGTCTATTTGCATAGCTGCACCTGGTTAACTAATGTTATTCATGTATATGTGTTGTGTGTAGACAGCTCATACTAGTGTCTAATTATTTCTATATAATTGTGCTGTTACTGGTGGATAGAATCACATTAGAGACCCAGGACAGAGTGCTGCTCACTATATTTTTATCTGTAACTGCATAACTGTCAGCTGAGGTCCCTTCTCACTGATGTTTTTCCAATTGGCTCAGTATCTGCATATACTAGTAGTTGAGAAATGGTTAAGAAATGACTTACAGATTCAGAGCAGTCCTTGGTCAATTCTGATTGCTTCATAAACACAAACTTGTCTTTGCTTTGGCTCATTAGTAGCAATACAAAAGAACTGCCTGCTCACACCCTTGTTCTCCCCCTTCCCTGTTTATTACCTTAAGCCAATCCCAAAGTTAATAAATATTACCTGTGGCAGGCACCATTTTTAAAACTACAACCACCTCATGCTCAGCTCTGCCATAGAACTTATTAAAACTGCCTGAACTGGGGCACAGCTAACTGATAGTTTGTGGAAGTACAGGGTACCTACCTGAGTCTCCACATTCACTATCATATGTTCATTTATCAGTTTACTCTGTTACCTGATTGCTTCCAGCCCCCTCATAAGAGCAATTAACTGGATATCTACCCGCTTTGCTCCCCACCCTACCCACTATTACCTCCCACCCCCAGTAGTCCTACCTTTATTACACTCACAAACCCCTCCCATCTTTCCAGTAGCCAACCACGATGCAAAACCCAACACTACCTCCTCCATCTTCCCACTACTCTCATTCCTCCTCAGCTGACATGTACAAGCATACCTTACCTATGCTCACTGCATGCACTCTCCTGTACAAGCATACCTTACCTATGCTCACTGCATGCACTCTCCTGTACAAGCATACCTTACCTATGCTCACTGCATGCACTCTCCTGTACAAGCATACCTTACCTATGCTCACTGCATGCACTCTCCTGTACAAGCATACCTTACCTATGCTCACTGCATGCACTCTCCTGTACAAGCATACCTTACCTATGCTCACTGCATGCACTCTCCTGTACAAGCATACCTTACCTATGCTCACTGCATGCACTCTCCTGTACAAGCATACCTTACCTATGCTCACTGCATGCACTCTCCTGTACAAGCATACCTTACCTATGCTCACTGCATGCACTCTCCTGTACAAGCATACCTTACCTATGCTCACTGCATGTACTCTCCTGTATATCTTACATCCTGCCAAACCTCCATCATTCCCCCACTCAACCACTACCACTGTACTACTACTCACACCTCCACTCATGTCTCACCCTCACTCAGCTCCCCTCCCACCAACTCAAGAACCATCCCTATGCACCCCCCGCATATTCTACCAACTATATTACTGAAACTTAAAGCATCCCTGCAACTTAACATAGTAACCCTCCCACCATAGTGATTACCCACAGAGCACAATCATAAAGTTTACCTAATAAACAAACACATTCAAAAACTGAGAGAACTAATAACCTCATGCTTATCAAAACTAGCCCTAAGTGGAGACATCCACCCCAACCCTAGCCCTACCATCTTCAACCCCAGTCCTCATAAACAGACTAGAAACCACAACTTCTCCCATATCACAGCCAATAGAAAGTCAAATGACTTCCTTCTACTAAGCCTAAATATTAGAAGTATATCCAACAAAGTCCATGAACTCCATGCCACCATAGACTTGTACTCCCCAGATATAGTTATCCTGACAGAAACCTGGCTAAAACCTCACATTACCAGTGAGCAAATCCTCCCTACATAGTAAGGCATACTAAGAGTAGACCGAACAAGAAAGGAATGTAGCTATAATATTTAAACAGCATCTAAACATCCAGATCTTAAAATCATCAGCTCCACAAATAGGCAATCAAGAAATAATATATACCAACCTCAAAATAAAACCATCAACATGGTGGATGCTACTTCCCACCTGGCCAAAACATCCCTCCACTAGAAAACCTCCTCAGCTGGTCTACCCACCATCTCCCTCAAGAAACTATAATTTTAGGTGATTTCAATATTGACTGGCAATCCTGTTCTGGCAACCATCCAACCCATCATGTAAACCTTCATGGCTTCACCCAACTAGTCCAGTCGCCAACCAGGATAAATAAAAACTCCAGCAAACACACTATCCTGGATTGGATACTAGTCAGTAAGAGCCCCCAGTCATATATAACAGGTTGCTTATCAGATAGCCTCAGTGATCACTCCCCAACATTCCTACTCAAAAGATACCTGTACCAAGCTAAACCCGTCATCTATCGTCAAATACGTAAAAAAATAAACTTTAACACACTCACATTCATCTCATCCCTCAAAGAATGTAACTGGCATGCTCTAAAGTACCAAAGTCTAGATGACGCAGTTGATTTTTTTAATACTACCTTCCTGAGCATCCTTAATTACCATGCCCCCATAAGACTTTCCAGAACCAAAGCACAACCCTCCCCATGGCTACAGAAAACCATCAAGTCAGAAATGAAAACCAGGGTGGGATGAGGACCTCCAGCGAGATTAGTTTGTGATCTGATCTCACCAGTGAGGGGTATACTTCCGTGTTGAACATTGTGCTCCCATGTTCGTGATGATGAGATCAAGTATGTTATCTCCTCTTGTGGGGATGGTGACTAGTTGTTCCATGGCATTTGAGTTTATGAATTCCAGGAACTTTGGGCTAGGGTGTTTGGGCTTGAGTAGTGTTCCCAGTCTATATTAGGGTAATTGAAGTCACCTAGTATGATGGTGTTTGGTGATACATTTATCCCTCTAGTGTTTTCAGGAAGGCCATGTGAGTTTCCTGAGTTTGTGAGGGTGGCCTGTAACATGCTACAATTTGCAGAGCAGTCTTGCCTATGGTTAATTGCACCTGGATGGTCTCCGATGCATCGTGGCGTTGCCACCAGTCTTGAGGTGTGGGTGTACTTGATGAATATGGATACCCTCCTTTCTTGGTATTGTCCGGATTTTGGGGCCGGAACGCATGATATGAGGTAAAACCTGATAGCTGGGGTGCTCTCAGGAGCCTTGAACCAGGTTTCTGTCACAGCACAGACATCGATGTTCTCCATACTGAGAAGGGCCTCGAGTGCGTGCATTTTGAGATTTAGACTTCTGGCATTGAGCAGCATTACCCTTAGTTTTTTCCTTTTGTGTTCTAGGGTGGTAGGTTTAGAATTTGAGCCTTGCCTAAAAAGGCACTATGGGGGTGGCAAGAGCCTTTGCCAATATCCGAACCCAGGTGACAGGTGCAAGCCGCCCTTAAGCAGCGTGGCTTGTCCAGCATGTCATCCCAGGCAGACAGATACTGGATCCCCTTTGAATGACACCAGTGTTTAAGCCAATTGTTAAAGCTGATCATCTTATCTCTGTATTGTGGCATCATTCTTGGTGAAGGTAGGATACTGCTCAAGGTCAGGGTCATACCTGCCTGGGCTACATAATCAGAGAGCTCCTCAATGTCTCTTTTCATGTAGTCCAAGGAGGTACGTCTCAGGTCGCTTACACCAGCGTGGACAATGACTGAGTCATATTTGTACCTGCTGTTGAGAGACCTGAGTGCTTGCGTTATGTGGCGGATTCTAGCGCCTCACAGGCAGCTTACTGTGACCTTCTCCTTACTCAGTCTGGTGAGCGGGACATCAGTGTGTCTGACTATGGAGTCACCAATGACTAGTGTGTCTGGCATTGTGTTTGGCCTTAAGGGCTGTGACTGTTTGACACTCTGACTGTGAGGTCTATGTCTTCCGCGTGTTGTGTTCTGAGGTGGTGGTTGTTTGGGTGTCTGCTTTGGTGGCCTCTGCTGTTTTGGTAGATTTTTGATCAGAGCCTCCGAGTATGTCTTTGTGTGTTTATGTGTATGATTTGAGGTTGTAATGGTACTATGTGAGACTGGGTCTATAGTGTGTGTGGTAACCTTCTCCTCCTGACTGGTCTTGCCAGTCCTATGTTGAGAGAGCCCAGCCTCCAGTTTGGCCGTATAGTTGCATCTCGCATGTATTTGTGTTTTGTGGGAGGAGGATAGGGTTGTTCAGTGTACATGAGGCAATTGAAACATTGCCTCAATATTCCCAGGTTCACCAGCTGAGCAGGAGAGGACACTAGCAACTGATCCTCGACATGCTAGAAGGGTAGACAAAAACTTTAAAAAGATTCCGGGGACGTGGGTGACCGAGAAATGGGGTTGCCTTTTGGGGTACTATCTATGACAAGAGTGCCGTATCAAGGTAATAAGTACTGTAGGAGCAAGTGCTAGGTTTAATAGATAGAGAATAGTCTACTTGGAGTCAAGTAGAGTTGATCTTTTAGTTATAGGATACGCTCATTTGATCATTAGTATAGTTCCACGAACGTAGTTTTAATTGAAAATTTGAAGAGTGGACTTTAGGTAGCCGAATAGTTTAAACCTGCTTAACCGGCACTGCCCTAGTGTGCAACAGTGGCAGCTCACGCTAAATCGCCTAAATCGCTAAAGCGCTAGCTGCTTTTATACCAGGGGCTGGAAAAGCTAGAAACTGGCCCAAACAACCAATAAACTACTAGTTACTGGCTGAAACCTCACAAAACTGGACAAAAGGCAGCTCAATGCTTCCCACTCCCACTGGTAAGCAAGGTAGCTTCCCTTCCCCCAAATAAGGCAAGGAAACAGTACACAGGAACTACAACCAAAGCCCAGGAATCAGCAACTCTGAAACTGGACTAAACTAGTAAAGCAGGAAAGCAAGGTAGCTTCCCTTCCCCCAAATAAGGCAAGGAAACAGTACACAGATACCATGGAATGTGCAGTGTCACACTCCCACCTTATGGTCCTGGTTACTTTACTGGCTGGAGTTAGACACTTCCACCTAATGGTCCTGGTTACATCACTGGCTGCAGTTAGACACTCCCACCTTATAGTCCTAGTTGTATTAGTGGCTGCAGGTAAACACTCCCACCTTATGGTCCTGGTTAGATTACTGGCTGCAGTTAGACACTCCCACATTATGGTCCTGCTCACCTTACTGGCTGCAGTTAGTAATATGCACAGACTGACCCCCATTAACATACTGTACATATTCCTTAGCATGCAGTGCTTGAACTTCATACCTTTATACCTTTCTACAACATCTGCTTCACACTCTGACATCTGACACAGAATTTATTATTGTTGTTGAGGTACTTTAGCAGACAGCACTTGGTCCCTAACATGGTGAAGTTCCAAGTTTATGAAATTTTTACTGAGGTTTCTCTGTTTTCAGTTGTGCAGATCTAATCAGTGTTGTGTAAAATGGTAACAACACTGTATATTACATTGACAATAATACATGCTTGAGGCAGGTATGCTAATGAAGCCAGTTAACACCATTGCCTAGGAACCACTACTATCACACAATGCAGTACTGAGACATGAAGGTGCTCAACATGCAAAGCATGGTGACAACTAAGCATGAGGCCTGCTTGTGCAGGCCCATGGCATGCATTTACCTGTGGTGTCATAATGGTGCAAAATTGTATTATGCAACTTGTGATTCTCAAACATGCATCTTCCATTTTCTCTCTTATTCCCTTCTGTTAGCAAATAGTATCCATAACTGATAAATACTGTGTGTTTGTTAATTTAAATTGAGAGCACAGTGCCCTACTGATACAAGTTTATCCTGTTTTTCCACCTGAGAAATGGTTAAGAAATGACTTACAACTTCAGAGCAGTCCTTGGTCAATTCTGATTGTTTCTTAAACACAAACTTGTCTTTGCTTTGGCTCATTAGTAGCAATACAAAAGAAGTGCCTGCTAACACCCTTGTTCTCCCCATCCCCCTTCCCTGTTTATTACCTTAAGCCAATCCCAAAGTTAATAAATATTACCTGTGGCAGGCACCATTTTTAAAACTACAATCCACTATGCTACAGGCCCCATGAGGAGCTCAGTGTCTCCCCAGTAAGTGTTTTACAACTGTATATGCTTATTTATGTTGAATTGTGTTAAACATTTAATATGATTTATGCTTTATTACTGGAAGTTACTATACCATGTTAGCATTTTGCTTGTCTGCATCAAGTTGTTTTTAGTATAATAGTATGGTCTATTTGCATAGCTGCACCTGGTTAACTAATGTTATTCATGTATATGTGTTGTGTGTAGACAGCTCATACTAGTGTCTAATTATTTCTATATAATTGTTCTGTTACTGGTGGATAGAATCACATTAGAGACCCAGCACAGAGTGCTGCCCGCTATATTTTTATCTGTAACTGCATAACTGTCAGCTGAGGTCCCTTCTCACTGATGTTTTTCCATTTGGCTCAGTATCTGCATATACTAGTAGTTGAGAAATGGTTAAGAAATGACTTACAGATTCAGAGCAGTCCTTGGTCAATTCTGATTGCTTCTTAAACACAAACTTGTCTTTGCTTTGGCTCATTAGTAGCAATACAAAAGAACTGCCTGCTCACACCCTTGTTCTCCCCCTTCCCTGTTTATTACCTTAAGCCAATCCCAAAGTTAATAAATATTACCTGTGGCAGGCACCATTTTTAAAACTACAACCACCTCATGCTCAGGTCTGCCATAGAACTTATTAAAACTGCCTGAACTGGGGCACAGCTAACTGATAGTTTGTGGAAGTACAGGGTACCTACCTGAGTGTCCACATTCACTATCATATGTTCATTTATCAGTTTACTCTGTTACCTGATTGCTTCCAGCCCCCTCATAAGAGCAATTAACTGGATATCTACCCGCTTTGCTCCCCACCCTGCCCCCTATTACCTCCCGCCCCCAGTAGTCCTACCTTTATTACACTCACAAACCCCTCCCATCTTTCCAATAGCCAACCACGATGCAAAACCCAACACTACCTCCTCCATCTTCCCACTACTCTCATTCCTCCTCAACTGACATGTACAAGCATACCATACCTATGCTCACTGCATGCACTCTCCTTGCATATCTTACATCCTACCAAAGCTCCATCACTCAACCACTACCACTGTACTACTACTCACACCACCACTCATGTCTCACCCTCACTCAGCTCCCGTCCCACCAACTCAAGAACCATCCCTATGCACCCCCCGCATATTCTACCAACTATATTACTCAAACATATAGCATCCCTACAACTTAACATAGTAACCCTCCCACCATAGTGATTACCCACAGAGCACAATCATAAAGCTTCCCTTATAAACAAACACATTCAAAAACTGAGAGAACTAATAACCTCGTGCTTATCAAAACTAGCCCTAAGTGGAGACATCCACCCCAACCCTGGCCCTACCATCTCCAACCCCAATCCTCATAAACAGACTAGAAACCACAACTTCTCCCATATCACAGCCAATAGAAAGTCAAATGACTTCCTTCTACTAAGCCTAAATATTAGAAGTATATCCAACAAAGTCCATGAACTCCATGCCACCATAGACTTGTACTCCCCAGATATAGTTATCCTGACAGAAACCTGGCTAAAACCTCACATTACCAGTGAGCAAATCCTCCCTACATAGTAAGGCATACTAAGAGTAGACCGAACAAGAAAGGAGGCGGTGTAGCTATAATATTTAAACAGCATCTAAACATCCAGATCTTAAAATCATCAGCTCCACAAATAGGCAATCAAGAAATAATATATACCAACCTCAAAATAAAACCATCAACATAATTGGATGCTACTTCCCACCTGGCCAAAACATCCCTCCACTAGAAAACCTCCTCAGCTGGTCTACCCACCATCTCCCTCAAGAAACTATAATTTTAGGTGATTTCAATATTGACTGGCAATCCTGTTCTGGCAACCATCCAACCCATCATGTAAACCTTCATGGCTTCACCCAACTAGTCCAGTCGCCAACCAGGATAAATAAAAACTCCAGCAAACACACTATCCTGGATTGGATACTAGTCAGTAAGAGCCCCCAGTCATATATAACAGGTTGCTTATCAGATAGCCTCAGTGATCACTCCCCAACATTCCTACTCAAAAGATACCTGTACCAAGCTAAACCCGTCATCTATCGTCAAATACGTAAAAAAATAAACTTTAACACACTCACATTCATCTCATCCCTCAAAGAATGTAACTGGCATGCTCTAAAGTACCAAAGTCTAGATGACACAGTTGATTTTTTTAATACTACCTTCCTGAGCATCCTTAATTACCATGCCCCCATAAGACTTTCCAGAACCAAAGCACAACCCTCCCCATGGCTACAGAAAACCATCAAGTCAGAAATGAAAACCAGAGATAAAGCCTGGGAGCACTGGCATAAAACCAAAACCCCCTCAACTAGACAGAAATTCCTAGAACTACGCAACAGAGTCAAAAAGCTAATAAAACAGGACACATTCCAATACTACCAGTCTGCCCTAGACTCCTCCCAACACAGCCCCAAACAATTCTGGTCCTCCATAAACTCCATCCTCCACCCAGGTAAAGTCAGTACCCCTCCTCCTAACATCACTCACTCCTCCAAAAATATTGCTACCTCATTCAACACACACTTCAGACAAACCATACTATCACTAGCTAAACAACACAACCCCCCTCCCCTCCAACCCACACCTTCAACTAGTAATCTCCCCACTGCCTTCTCTTTTTCTCCTGTACCTACCTCCAACATAAAAAAAACTCTTAACTAAACTTAAGTCCACCAAATTAGCAGCAGACAACCTCCCAAGTGAATAGCTACAAATCACAGCTGATGCTCTGGCCTACCCAGTATCCATCTTGATTAACCGATCTCTGTCAGAAAGTTACATTCCCACACTATGGAAAGTATCACATATAATTCCCCTTCACAAAGGCGGCCCCTCCACAGAACTAAACAATTACCGCCCCATAGCTATTCTCTCTCCACTCTCCAAAATACTAGAGATGCATTCACTCTCAGGTCTCAGACTACCTCCTTACTAACAACCTCCTTTCCAATACTCATCATGGTTTCCGACCAAATCATAGCACCACCACTGCCTTACTCTCCTTTACTAACACTATCCTTCAGCATAAAAACAATGGCTATCTCTCCTCTGCTACTTTCCTGGACCTATCTAAAGCATTTGACATGGTCCCACACAAACAACTCATCTCTGTCCTCAATAACCTGTCCTTCTCTCAATCAGTCACCAACTGGTTTCAGAGTCACCTGTCTGACAGCCAACAATCCGTTGTATGGCAGAATGACATATCTCCCCAACTACCTGTCTCTATAGGGGTTCCCCAAGGATCCATCCTTGGACCCCTACTCTTCTCTATTTTCACCAATAATCTAGCCTCTGCCACCAAACATGGCACACTCATACAATACGCAGATGACTCAACCATCATCTGCTCAGCCCAGTCCCTACCCAAACTGCAAAAAGTCACACAGGAAGCCTTTTCCTCTGTTGAAACTTGGTTATCCAATGCCCAATTAATACTCAATCCAAACAAAACTAAACTACTCATCTTCCAACCTACCAAACATACTCAAAACAACTCCCACTTTAACATCACAGAAAAAGACACCACTATACAACCAAAAGAACGCACCAAATTGCTAGGAGTGGAAATAGACAATAAACTAAAATCTGACATTCTCATATCCATGACCATAAAAAAATCCACAAAAAACTAGGAGCATTATACAGAAATAAGCAACTTCTCACCAAAGCAGAAAAGATTTCAGTAGCAAATTCCCACCTTATCTCCACCCTACTTTATGCCTCTCCAATATATACCAACCTAAGGCAATGCGATCTAAACAAGCTAGAGACCTGCTGCAACAAAATTGCCAAATTCGCCACAGGGGCATCCTACCGTAGTCACCACTGTCTCTCACTTGCTGAACTGGGCTGGCTTGAACTCCCTCACCTCCTTCAATGGTATCAACTCTCACTCACCCACTAACTAGTAAACCATCCACTAAATGTCCCATCCCTCCAGAATCTACTCCAACCCTATCGCACCACCAGACCACTAAGATCCAGCAACAAAAATCACTTGCAGATCACTAAAGCCAATAACTCTGCTGGTGAAGCACTATTCTCTTGCGCCATAGCCAAATTATGGAACTCCCTCCCACCCACAATTACCTCCGTACCATCATGCACCCACTTTAAAACTTTACTAAAAGCACACCTAAAAACATGCTGGCTATACCCTTGCAACTCCCACTCTAATATCACCCACCCCATCCAACCACTACCTTTCTTTCCACCCCACTAACTACTTTGATTAAAGCAAGCTCAGATGCTCATAAGCCTACTACTTATTATACAGCAGGAATTTCTTATTGTAACAATTGTTAATGTCTGTTATGTACTTCGCAGATAAAGATTCTAGTTGTCTACTGAAGTACTATGTTCTTCATTTGTAACTTTGTTTGTAATTAATTGTTATGTTAATCAAATTGCTAATCGTTATGTAAATCCAATGTAACTACTGTCTGTATATTTTAACTGTGGAACTTTTCTCCCAGGGCCTCCACCAAAAATGGACGTATGTCCAGTTGGACACTCCCGGTCAACAAATGTAAATAAATAAATAAATAAATAAAAATGTATGTGCGTAAGGCCACCGTTTTGCTCCCTCAGTGGACCTGAGTGAGTGGCTAAGGCTAATTCACGGTCTGTAGAATGCAAGGCTCCAGGATGGTTTACCAAAGACAGCAGGGTTTTTCTGTTCTTCCTGAAAACACACCTCAAAAAGCACCTGATGGGCATTTATATTAGCCCTTTGTGGAACATAGATGCTTGGTGTGAGTTTGTTAGAAAGCTGATGAATACCACATTCTAGTGACCAGTAATGATGTGGGCACAGTGATCTGAAATGGTACAACCACAACTTGCTTCACCAATGGCAGGCAGAGGTTCAGGTGAAGGAACATGAAATGTACTATAAGCATTTTTGGTATCATTGTCATCTGCTGTTATAAATAGGTTGACCACTAGGGCCCTTATAAGCCTAGCAGTGCAATCCAAATGTGACCATCAAATTTGATTTATATAGGCGGCAATTTAATGACTGCCCCTGTCCATCAGAGACATAGGTGCCAAACCATGGGTGAATTTCCGATTAACCATCAATAATCCTAGTTGCACTTAAATAAGGTTAGTGAGAAACTCTACTTCAAATGGATGGGGAGTCTGTTACAGAGAATGGGAATTCTCTGAGAACATATCTGTTTCTCCAACATGTCCTACTTATGTTGCAAGCAAAATGTAGGACTTTTAATCCAGTAGTTCTGATGCTGTTTGTTCTGCTGATGTGCAGAAGGTTCATCAAAACATGGTCCAGGGATGCCTTGTATAACAAGCAAAGATCACATCTCAGAAGACTGCATGATATTGAGTAAAGATACAGGCCTTTAAGGCAATCAGTATAGGGCATTGGGTTTACTCTCTGTATTCTTTTTGTAAAAAGATTTGTGGACATTCCAGATGCTGCATGTATCTGGTAAGGTACATATCAAATGGGACATTGTACTCTATGATGTGCCTGATGAGGGCCGAGTACAGTGGTACAATGACATCTCTGGACCTAGATGCCATGCCCTTGCTTTTAAGTTGTGCAACATAGAAAGATTTCCTTGCTAGCTTGGACACATGTTGGTCAAAGGGTATATAACTGTTTACATGAGTTCCCAGAGCCCTGACTAGTGAATTAACTTTTAGGGGTGTTTTATTGATAATATAATTATCTAGGGTAACAGACTTCCCAAAAGGTACCATAGTGTATTTCATGGTATTGAATTTTAAGCCATGGCTTTGGCACCAAGCATTTATCTGTGCTAGACCTTCCTGAAGGGTGTTCTCAATTTTGGGCATTGAATGACTGCTCCCAGCTTGCAATCATCTCTGGACATGGTTAGCCAGAGGCCTTTGACATTAGCTTTGACATCTGAGAAGTAGATGCCAAAGAGGAATGGGCCCAGCACAGAGCCTTGGGGGACTCCACTGGTGACCAGCCTCTTTGTGGAGGTGGCATCACTGATTCTAACCTCCTGGATCTGATCAGTGAGCCAGCCAGCTAGCTATCCAGCATGTTATAAAGGGATTTACACCTAGTATGGTAAGTTTGTTGACAATGCCTGTGTGATGTATTGTATGAAATGCTTTAGCCAGATACAGGCTGACAGCATACACTTTTCCCCTCATCCATTGTCTAACATACCTATATACATACATACATACAAATATTTCAAGTACTGACATTAATGCCCTTCTAACCTGACAATATATCAGAACAGTTGTTCCCATAATAAGTGTCCAGGCTGTTCTTAAAAATAGCTGCACTAGTGCTTGCTTTAATATAATTTGGTAGTCTATTCCATGCATCAGCTGCTCTCTCTCATAGAATGAATTAGTACACTTTTCATTCCTATAGAATCTTCTAGATAGGTTATCTGATGATTCTCTACTACTTTTTGATAAACCCAAACATTCCCAGAGGTAGTTGTCTCTAAATGCCCTATATACCTGAATAAGATATTCCCTTAAATATCCATATGAGACACTGTACAAGTTTAGATATTTTAGTCTTTCAAAATAACTTAAATTTTCACATCCATGGATACCTTTGGTATATTTCTGCTATACTCTTTACAATTTACTCATGCTTGTTTTCTTATAAGGTTTCCATATTATTATTCCATATTCAAATTACGGTTAATGTAATTAACAAACAATGACTTCATCATTTCTGATTTTCTAGACTTTATAAATCTTTTTATATAACCTATAGTTCTATAACTATCATTAACCAATTGGTTGATAGGATTAGAAAAACTCCAAGCTGGATCTAGCCATATATCCAGGTCCTTAAATGAATCTACAGTTTCAATCACCATGTGTTGTATTAAATATTCACCTTTCAAAGTATGCCTCACAAATTTCATATGCTTAGTTTTTGATGCATTTATCAGAATATTATTTTCCTGTGCCCAAATGCTCGTTAGTCAGGTTATTTTGTAGACATGCCCTACCTGTAACACATGTAATCAGTTTACCCAGTTTCATGTCATCTGCATACAGACTGTAGAACACCTCATATGAAAAAGATAGGTCTGAAAGATACAAGTATGGACCCAGGACATAGCCCTGTGGGACACCCTGACTGTAACCAAGAATTTCACCTGTCCAGTTGCTGTATACTTGCTATGTCATATTTGTAAGCCATACAGCTATCCACCTCCAGAGTATATCAATACCTAGTTGTTCTAATTTATTTATCAGGGTTTTGTGTATGACCCTGTCAAACGCTGAAGTTAAATCTATATAAATTACATCGCAGCACAATTTTCATTCATACTTGTTATTATATTGTTATAGAACATCATGCTACAAGTGGTAACAGAACATTTTTCAACATACACATGCTGATATATGGTTTCAAGTCCCATCCTTTCCTATTCTGACAATAACTTATTCAGTATTACCTTCTCCATTATTTTTCCACAACATGAAAATAGACTTAAGGGTTTGTATGACTCTGGGTTTGTCCTACTTCCCTTTCCTTTAAAGACAGTTTTAATAAGTACATGCCTACAATCTTGAGGAATCTCCCCATATTTATACAACCTAGTAAGTGATATAATGGTACTGTAAGTTTTTGCTGAAGTATTCTCGGGTCATTATCACTAATTCCATCTCCTCCCTGTGATTTGTTTGGATTTAGTTTGCGCAGTTCTTTTTCAATATAATCTAATTTGATTCCAGTATCTGAAGTTACCCGGATGTCACTAAGGCAACTTATCACCCCCTTTGTGAAGCTAAACTGTTTTACATAAGATTTTGTAAATAAATCTATAATTTATTGTGTCTGAGAATAAATTTTAGAATCTACACACGGTTTATCAATTTGTGTGGCTTTACTCCTTCCACATCATACATGTATCTATAAAATGGTTTCCTGTTATGCTCAATATCTTTATATAAATTTTCTTCAAAATGTTCTTGATCTTTTCCCACACTATGCATAATTTGTTTGTCCAGCTTGTTAATTCAGTTTTCAAATTTGTAGTTTGACTTCTTTTCCATTTCTTATATTTTTGTCTCTCATCTTAATTAGGTATCTCGTTCTTATGGAAAAATATCCCCCTGATGTTGTATACCTAGATCCTGATGTTAAACATTTTTTTTTTATTTTTTGCACTCAAAAAATCTCTTTCAAAACTTTCCACATTCCTTCATCATTTTTCCACTGAATGCATGACTTCAGTTAGTTTTACATAGTGACTGTTTTGCTTCCATATAACTTGTAATTAATCTTCAGTATATTGCTTTAGATTTCAGTTTGTTATAATTATTTACTAACAATTTAACTTTTATAACCCCATGATCACTACACATCAATGGTGGGAAAACTTGACATGAAATAACAGTAATTTCTTTAGGAACACAAACATTATCTAGCATGTTCCATTCCCTGGTAGTTTTTTTCTACAATCTGAAGCAGTTGTTGTTCCTGAACATACATGGTGAATAATTTCCTTACTAATGTTGTTGAATCAATATTATTCCAGTCTGCTTCTGGTAAATTTAAGTCCCCAGCTAATATTATTTTTCTCTTGTGTGTTTTATGCAAGAAAAGTATGAATTCCTCTAGGTCATCTGCACTTGACTTTGGTAGTCTGTACACTCCAGCAATTGTTGTGTTCCAGGACTGTCTTTATTGTCATAGTTACACAATTTATAGTATTGGTGTTATCACTGAACATGTAATAATCACAGGTCTCATAGCTATCTTTAATCCCTATCATAACACCTCCACCTGATTTTTTCTTAGAATGTCTGTTACAGTAAAATCATTTATACCCTGACAGAAATGGTTTGCAGTCATTGTTCTTTAACCATGTTTCACAAACAATAACAACATGAATGTTGTGGGAACATAGCAAATCTTCCAATAAAAAAAACTTTATTATTAATGTTCCTAACATTAACAACATTCAGAAATGCATCAAATGTTGCTATTTGTGAACTTTTAAATTTTCAGCCTGGCAAAAATCCTGCCTTGTGTTTGTCAAATATTGCAAAATATCTGCTGCACAAATTTTCTTCCCTGACAAATGCACAGTATCCTGTTTTAACATGTGTGCCCATAATTTGGCTCAGATGCTGAACACATTTCCATTTTTTAAAAAGGGACATTTTTTCATGTAGGTATATAACAACATTTTTTTCATTCATGGTGACCTGACTCTCTTTTCTATATGTGACTGGTGACGAATGTGTCCTAACACCTGTACAAGCTATGCTATCCCTAACAGTTAGAGAATCCTTGCAGATGAGATCATTTGTACCAACATGAATAAAATCAGATCCGTACTTCATTAAATTAAGATGTTCTAAGGCCTTTGTCACATCCTTTATTTTTGTTCCTGGTAGACATGACAATATTCGATCTTCATTATCTTCTCTGCAATCTAAGTATCAGTTCCTCTAATAATTGAATCTCCAGTTGCAACAATATCTTTCTGACCAGGTCTGAAGAATCTTCAACTTCTAATTCCATAAAATCTGCTCTACCAACTATTACAATGGAATAATTTTCATCACCATTAGTCTTATTAATCCCACTGTTTTCATTGTGTATAATATTTCCATGCATACAGTTCTCATCCAGATGGCTTTGTAGTTCCATAACTTGAGCCGTGTTGTCAACATCTGTCTTTCTCATCTTTTTTCTTACAGTCATATTGTCATATTGCCCCTTACCTCTTTTTTTTCTACTTTCTCTTTTTAAAAAAATGCAGCTTTTTTATGTGGACTGAAGGATTTCTGATAGAAAAAACGTTATCATTCCCTGTAATCTGCATGCTACATAACAAAGGAGTGCCCTTTTAGTACGTATTCTCTTTACTTTACAGACATTTAACAGTTTCTTTTGCTTCCTTGTTATTTTTTGTGAACTTCTGTCTTTCTTTTTTTTATTTCCTACTAAATGCTCTGAATCCTCAAATGGCTAAACACTTGTATCCAGAATTCTAAAGTTATCATGGGCATTATCTTGTTTCATAGGGACTGAGTGATCTTTAAAGACAACAGACATGTCCTTTCCTAAATGTGCTCTATTTGGTCTTTGCTAACATTATTTATCTCACTAGTCCAGTCATTAATATATGTAACAACAGTTCTCCAAGCTGTGCCAATTGCAAGGGTGCAATCGTCATCATTAAATCTAGATTTACTACGCAATCGTCATCATTAAATCTAGATTTACTACGCAGTCGTCATCATTAAATCTAGATTTACTACTAACAATGGAAAGCAAATCATCAAACTTTTGACATGAGGAACACAGGTCACCAGTGTTATCAGGTGTTACCTTAAAATATACATGGCATTTATTACACTGTACAAGATATTTGTGCTTTAGCAAATCATTAATGGCATACTCATTTAAGGAATCCATATTCAGCTGCAAATTAATAATCTAACAGAAAAGAATAATCAAAATCAGTTTCCACAGAATTCAACGAGAACTTAAATCAACTTCTGTGAGGAAAAAAACACAAACAATATACAACTAAATACTAAATTAAGTACAGTAAGCTTGTTGCTTGGACTGTACAACTTCTGAAAGTCACATAAAATCTGGAATCCCTTTACATCATGCAAATGTGTACAGTAGCTTCTACACACTATCACTCACAGTCACATCTATTTTTTAACAGTAAAGATCAATAAACCACAAACCAGGACAGGATTGTTTAGATAATCTCTACATTGTCCTGGCTGCATTCTGTGCGACTTTATAGCTGACTAGGTCCCTTAGGATGTCTAGAGTTTGCTTGTCTTAAACCTATCCCTTTCTAACAACAGTTAAAATTTAAGGTAAAAATAACAGAATATAACTCAAAATAAATTTTCTTGTCTACAAGCTATCCCTTCCTCCCTACAAACAGTGAAAACAGTGGTAAGAAATAAAATACAAATTCAAATAAAACTTCTCTTTGCCAGACTTCACAGTCAATCACAAGCCAAGACATAATTATTTAGTTAAGCTCTGGTTTGTCCTGTCTGCAGCCTTTGTGAATTTATAGCTGACTAGGTCCCATGGGATGGCTAGACTTTGTCTGTCTAAAACCTATCCCTTTCTAACAACTAACAGTGATGAGGGTTGAGGCTTAGTGACCTTTTCAAATAAGCCCACCAGGCTCAGTAAGCATGACCTTCCCTTGACAAAACCAAACTGGGATGGATCCAGTGTCTGGATGTCTCCAAAGACCTTACTAATAATTTCCATATTTCTTTCCATGGCTTTGGAAATAAGACTAACCAGATGAATGGGTCTGTAGTTTCCAGGATCTGTTGAAGGTCTTCCTTTATGAACGGGGATGACCATTGCAATCTTCCATGCACATGACACAGTGACAGTTTTAAGACTATAGTTAAAAAATGAGTCCAGGTGCCTTGACAAGTCATATTTTAGACTGTTCAGTAGGTGTCCTGGGATGTGATTGGGGCCTATTGAGGCCATATTCTCGGATGTAGTGAGTGCAGCCAGTGCATACTTCCTAGTTGGAGTTAGAGGGTAGGTTTTTGGGGATGGTTGGGGGTGAGAAGGGGTTAAAGCTGGAAGTGAACTTGTCCACTAAGAGGTTTGTTACATCACCAAGCTTGGTGAATGTGGCACCATTGACCACCAGTTCAGCCCTTGGCTCTGTGCTGCTCTTGAGGTTTCTGACAGTTGTAGAAGGTCTTATGGCTATCTTAACCTCCTTCTCCATAAGTAGACCTTCCAAAAGAGAACATAATGGGAGAAAAATGATTCCACACAGATTTTATGTATGTATGTATGTATGTATGTATGTATGTATTTAATTAATTATTGACCAGCTAAGAACACTGAACCCAGTGAAATATTTTCAGGCTCAGCCTGGGGATATATAATCAAAGGTAGCAAAACAATATTATAAATACACAAAATAAAAGACAATTTAGGCAATGACTGGGTGAATTATGTATACTATTAGAAAATTAAACACGCACACATACACACAAACACACACACACACACACACACACACACATACACACACACACACACACGTGCGCGCGCGCAAACACACACACACACACACACACACACACACACACACACACACACACACACACACACACACACACACACACATGCACATTCAAATGTATATCATTAATTGGATTAATATTAATGTTTAGAACAGATGAATCAAAATTGTGTGCCCCTTTCTTTTCGTACATGGAAAATGAAAGAAAGAATGGAATGTGTATCTACATAGTGGTACTGAGATTAATTGCAACACTAGAATGAATGTTAGTGGATAATTTTTAACAAATAAATATGAAATAATCCATACACAATCTAAGAAGTTTCACTACTGTTTCAAGTTAGGGTTGTAGTAGATTTGGCATGAGTTTAAGGGAAAATACATGAATAACCCAGGATGTATAAACATTTACTAAAGAATATGATTTAGAAGGTTGTAAGACAAATGGGGTTAAGTCTGTGATCATTGCACATGGGTGGGTCAGATATTTCCTACTATACCAGTGAGTGTGAAGCTGAGGCAAAGTAAATATAAATTGTGTATCATAATGAAGATGCAAAAGATAGCATTTGCTTTTTGCATTCCATAATATATTCCTTATTAGCACTGATATATATATATATATATATATATATATATATATATATATGTATAAATATATATATATATATATATATATATATATATATATATATATATATATAAAACACATGAACCAAAGTCTGTATACAGTTTTATAACTGTAAATGGGGAAGGGGTGTGTGATTAATAAACTATATGTTTCTTGCCTTGGAAATATTCTGCTTTTGCGTGGTTAAATTTGAAATAATTAAAGTAGCTATATGTTTTCATTATTGTATGAATTTTGGAATGGTGTGGTGGATATTTTTTGTTTTTATACACAACTCATCACTAGTAGAACATATTTATTAAAGAGAAGATTCATTAAAGTTAGTCAGTATACAAGACTTGCCTTTGCGACCATTGTATCATTGTCAGGACAAGAATATGGCCTTAAAAACATCTTTCAGAAAAATGTCAATGTCATTGACATCAACAGAAAACGATTGAAAAAATGTTGATATGCAATTGTGCATGCTCTGATACATAACCTCAGAGCATGCAACAATAAAATAATTTTTTTTTTGCAAAGCCAAGAAGCTTCTGCACCCCCACCTCCTACTAATTATATGTATTTCAACTCTTACTTTGCACGATACTGGGGAAAAGATAAAAAAATACAATTTTTGTTTTAAGGTATGTAATGTTCAGGAGTGCTTCCTCCCTGTGGTCGAGTGGCCTCCAAAAGACATGCATGAATGGGCGTGCCTTCATTGAAGGTTGGGCATTGGGCTGGCAACTCGGCACCATAAAAATCTACTGCCAATCAGTAGCGGACTGGAGTTCCGCTGTAGTGACCCCTAAGCGGGAAAAGCCGAAAAGACAAACAACAACAATGTTCAGGAGTGCTACAGCAGTTATTGGCAAGGATAGACTTTATTAAGCATATGAAAAAACATTACATATTGTAGCATAAGCTATAACCCTTTTGACATGGTTGAGAAATTGTTTTTCATGCGGAAAAGTGCTGTACTTTAAATTGTCTTAGAAAAATAATGAAAATGGAGACATTCAAAGGACTAAAGAAAACTAAAGGATGGTAGCAGTCAATGTAAATAAGGGAGTGGGGATATGAACAATCTGCATGCCCTCCGAGATGAGTACACCCCTAGGGAAACATCAGTCTGTCACAATACATTGTTGTGTTTCTATCTGCCTGTTACTCAGAGGTTGGAAGAGACACAAGCTAAAATCACATTAAAACAGTCAATGTTGTTTATTCTGATGAAGTTAACTGCAATTCTTCATCTCTGGAAGTACTACACTGATTTACATACCACTAATATTAATAACCAGCTAATCAGAAAAGAAAGAAACAGAAGTACAAACTGAACTTACATTATAGCAACATGAGAAAATTGTCGGCGGTGTATCATTAGCTTTCGTATTGCCATTTTCTGTCTGTGGGCCTGATTTCAAACGACTTGCTCTCAGTGTCAGTGACAGCTTACACTGAGCGCAGGCTGAGAGTAGGTGTTTGTTTTGGAATCTGTCCCCCACAGTAAGCCTGCTTGTAGATAAGCCTCATACCAAAGTAAGTCACTTATACTGATAAGTTTTTCGGAATCAGGGCAGACTCACACTGAGAGCAACTCTTTTGGAATCTGACTCCATGTTTATCTGAGAAATTCAAAAGTAGATTCCCATGAACTTTTCACCCAGAGGCTGATATATGTATTTAAATCAAACGATAATGGGAATTAAAAAATCAATATTGCAAAGCACTGCAGTTAGATGGGATGAACTCTACAAAATCTCTTTAAGCATGTAGTGCTAGACATCTTTTTGTTCAGTCCTACCAAAAGCATTAGATACAGTAAGCAAACAAGTGATTTATAATTTCTGCAGCTATATGCTCCGAGACAACAGATGTAGTTCACCATGTGATGTCTTTGTGTCTGCAAGTGACAATCTCCACTCTTTTTACTTTACTACATAACACATTTGAATTCTGCTTAATTTTCTGAAATTGATAATTCAAGGTAGGGGTAGGCAAAAGTACTGAGGATTTATGAAACTTCGTATAATAATGTGGATTCAGACAGGAAGTTTAAGAAGTTAAAAAAATAGTGTAAAGGTTAGGGTTTACTTAAGTGCAGAGTTTTATACCTGTGGCTAAAGTAACCAGGAACTTCCACAAGCTGTCTTTTTTATTGATGTAGAGGTGGTATAAGGGCATCTGTGCAAGCCTTTATGTGGCCAAAAATTCACCTGAGGAAACAGTAATTTGCAGAATTTGTTTTTGTAAGTTATAACAGGAAATAGTAGTTTAAGTTGAACAAGTAAGTGTTCTGTCCCATGGTAGTGTGTTTTGGGACTTGGCACATGTTCTCAGTGTGGGATTATGGCCTGGATAACAGAGATGCTTTATCTCGAAAAATGTTAAGTCCATTTAATGCAAACCTTTAGACACATAGCTGTTGAAAGGCTTAAGTGCCTCTTTACCCACCCTGCTATACTCTGTGCTAACAGTGTTACATGAGAGCAGCTTCAGTTTTCAGTTTTGCCATCCTTGTCCTGTTTCTGTTCCTTATGCTTTCCTGAAACAGCTTCTGACTTTTTTACTACGTCTGCTAAAAGCAAGCTACTGAGCAACGAATAAATACTATATTTTTCATACAGTTTATCCTGCAGGTTCCACCTCCCCCTCCATACTGGCTTTTTGACATTTCTACTGCGATTCATTCAATGAAATGTCCAAAAAGTTATCACAATACCCAGGATGCTCTGCTGGTGGAGGTAAGGTAGAGCTTGAACTGCTACAATGGTTAGTTTGGTAGCAAGTGGGAAGGGCACAGTATGATAAAGATGTTTGTAAATGTTAACACATGACAAAACAGAAATCTCTGTGTGAGCGTGCATGTACATGCACGTGTGTATGTGTGTGTGTGTGAGTGTGTGTGTGTGTGTGTGTGTGTGTGTGTGTGTGTGTGTGTGTGTGTGTGTGTGTGTGTGTGTGCGTGTGTGTGTGTGTGTATGTATATACACATGCATATGAGAGAGAGAAAGAGACAGAGATAGAGTAATGTATTTTACATGATAGGGGCAAGTGCCAACTGATTATGGCTACATCTTGTAATTGCTTGCTGGCAAGTGGGAGGGTCACTGTATGATAAAGATGTTTCTAAATGTTAACACTGGACAAAACAGAAACCTCAGTGAGACGGTGCGCATGTGAGTGCCTGCATGTGTGTTGTGTTTGTGTTTCTGTGTCTGGCTTTGTCTGTGTATGTGAGTGTTTGTGTGTCTCTGCCTCTCTATGTCTGTGTGTCTCTATGTGTGGCCAATTGTATGACTAAGTGGCATTAGAAAACAATTTCCTTTCTAGTTTTTTATAGTTTAACAGCCAAAGTATTATAGTTCATTAAGTTAACCAACTGGATACTAATATTTCCAAGGACTTGGCCTTTAATTCCTATACAGGAGACTACAACATGATTTTTAGCAAGGTTAAGACTGAGAAAAGAAAAGAAATTGGTCTGTGACAAAACTGAGGATAATAACAAAAAAGCCTACCCTGCCCCACTGAAGGTCAGTAATACTATACACAAGAGTGACTCATCCATGGAGGTAGAAACTGTATGTGACAAGGATCACCCTTTAGTCCTTTTGTAGTCACCACCTCCCTGGAGATTGAAGAGGATCTTGAACCAGACAAGAGCACGTCAGGGGATATGGCAGGAGCAACACTACCAGGAACTTCCATTCAGGAATTCAACAATGCGCCAGAGTAGGAGATGATGACCGAGGACAACCTATAATGGACCCATGATTATTACCAACTGGAAAAATGATTTTAAAGTTTTTAATTACAGTTCTTTTGATATTTCAAGAGCACATGCCTCTCTTTTTGTTTTTTTTTCCCAGTTAGAAAGGGTAATTTAGCTAAGACAATTGTAGATTTGAAAACGTACACAAGAAAGTTAAACCTTACTGTTATGTTTGATGGTGTGAACCACAATACTGAATTTAACGACTTATGTAGGAAATCTGGTGTTTTTAATCCTCCCCTACACCCTATTATCTCACTCTTTGAAAAACATTGTGAACGTGATGTGAGAATGTTTTTTAAAGGCAACACTGAAGTGATTTGTAATAATCTTGAGGATGGCGAGAGAGCATTACTTAATGAGATTAGTGCCAACTGATCCATCAGATGTACAAAAGCTGATAAAGGTGGGGGTGATGGTGGCCATGGAGCTCATTGACTACATTAGTAGAATGGAGACCATGCTTTTCTCTGATTAGTATGAGGAGAGTTCAAGGAATGAGTTCAGTGTTTCATATTCCAAAATCAACAGGGCCCCTATATGATCTATTCCTAGATGAATTGCTCACTATAGATGAATTCAGTTTTTGTTAAGAATAAATTCCCACAGGTTCATTCGATATATTCAGGATCCCTAAGATACACAAAAACCTGGCAGAACCACCATTCCGGCTGATAGCAGATGCAAAAGAGTCCAAAACTAATGTGATGGCTAAGTTCATTCACACAAAATTAAAAAACATTTCATAAATGGGGCCACATATTTATGAGGATTCCTGGGACTTTCTTAGAAAGACAAACAAGGATACTTAATGATGAGAATTTAATTTTGTTCACTATAGATATTAAAGATCTGTTCTCGGTCATACCCCATGATATGGGCATTGATTGGTTCCACTTGCATTTATGTCAGAGTACAGATTTGGATGATAGATTGGTCAAGGTTGTTACCTCCCTCATACAAATAGTCCTAAAAACAACAACTTTATTTGGTTTGAAGTGACCATTTATAAGCAGGCCAATGGTGTTGCAATGGAGGCTGCTTGTGCCCCCATTTTTGCAAACATGGTTTTATCTGATTGTGAGCACAATTATCTTTTTTACTCACCATTTGGCAACTGCTGGAGCCTGCATGGGCAGTTCCTGAATGACATAGTTACTTTTTGGAAAGATAGTGAGGCCATGTTAGATGAATTTTTCACTTTTATCAACAACACGACCCACATCTTAAGTTTCACCATGACTAAATCCTTTGCTTTTATAAACTACCTGGATGTGGAATTAAAGATTGATCATGTCAACCATTGTTTTTCCTCTAGCTTGTATAGAAAACCCACATTTTCTAATTCCTTGCTTCATTTCAACAGTTAGCATCCTTTGCACCAGAAAAAAAGCACTGGCCAAAGGCCAACTGGTTCAGTTAGTAAGAATGATCTCCAAGACAGATACATTTGTAAAAGAAGGGGACACTTTAATGGCTACGTTAATAAATAGAGGGTATCCACATAAATTCTTGGAAGACATATTCCAAGAGGTAAACAAAAAAGACTGGAATATTTTTTGAACCCCTACTAGGCAACAGTAGAGACATGGAGACCAGAAGCTTGATGAAGGATATCAAATTTAACAAAGGGTGTATTCTTACTTACAACAAAGAGGCTAGAGGTGTCCAAGATATTCTGAGACACAATTGGAAAATATTGAAAATAGTTGGCTTAAACGTGGAGAATTTGGGGACCACCCTTTAGTAACTTTTAGGAGGGATTGCAACATAAAAAAAATACTTGGAAAGGAAAAATGTATCAACAAATGGTAGAAAACAAATCCACCTGATGTCCAAATGTGGTAGACGCACTTATTGTCACTACATTAAGGAAGGGGAGAATGTAAAGGTCAAAGAGTTTGGGACAATTTTATGCCCTAAAAAATGGAGAGGGCACTGAAAGATAGAATTTATGATAATCTAAGGGACATAAAAAACAAGATATTAAGGACAGCTTATGGAACCATATTCAAAGCAACAATGACCATTCCTTTAGTTTCTTTGTGACTGATGTCGTTGATGTTGACCTTACTGGGGGGGGGGGCTTGGAAAATTAAACTCAAATGTAAGGAATCCGAGTGGCATATTAAAACTTATGCCAACAGAACCTATGGTTTAAATGATGGGATTTCTCTTTCTTGTTTCCTCAAACTAAAGGCATTTAACTAAATGTATTATATTGTAATTTGTCTATACTTCAGATCATGGTTTGGACCTATGAATATGTAATATAAGATGGGCAAAGTGTTAGAGAGAAGTATAATAAGTTTGGCTGGGGTTTTCTTGCAATTTATTTGCATTTGGAAAAAAAAATAAAATTTTTGCACATAATTGGATATGGGCTCAATGATGTCTTTAGGTCTGAAATGTTTTTAACCTGTCTTCACTATATTATGCTTAATGGGTACTGGATCTTTAAGTAGAACAGCCTGATAGTTACTCTGTAGCCTTTGTGGGCTTTTTTATTTAAATATGGTAACGTCGTTAAACTAATCACCCTGATGAAGTCTCTTGACTATTGGGGACGAAAGCGCTTGGGTGTTTTTTTGTTTTTACAATAAATTCTGTTATTTAACCATGGTTGGAACTTTTATACTTATTAAGGAACTGAGTTGGATTTGTGGTGCTGTTTCTTCTGATTACCTCCGCACACTTTTTGTGTTGGTTTATGTTACAGTTTTTATCAGTATACAAAGTATTATAGTTTGTTAAGTACCTTAATTTCAAAGACAGAAATATATATGGCCTACTGCAGCTGTCCTACTTAAGTCTTCACCAGGAGCATCTGGATTAACTACCCTAGGGACTATCTGTGTGCATTGTGGTGTGCCAAAAAGCATGAAACAAGCTCTCATTTGCATAAATGTACCTCAGTATACAGCAGCAAGTAACATATCATATCAACTATTGTTTCTGTGCTGGTTTGCTAGACTTCATATTGTCATTAAAATAATTAGGTATGCACATTTTAAGCTAAAACATGACTGCTCCTCTAACATGACTACTGAAGTAAACTTTGGTTGAACAGGAAAGACATTTGAAAAGAATCTTACTTGAAGAAGCATGTTCTTGGACTTAGTTCAGTTGCTAATGCCGGTTTAATTCTGATACAGAAAATAAAAAAAGTCCGCGTTTACAGTGCATTTTAATCAAGCATGTGAGGAGTTCTGAAAATTAAAACAATATTGCAGGTTTGCACAGCAGCTCAGCAGTTAGAAGTGCTGTGTCACAACACTTGGTCCTCAGGTTGAATTGTGAGCTGGGATGCTTTCTATGTAGAGAATGCACATCATGCTTGTGTCCACTTTGGCTGAAAAAGTGGACTTACGTATACTAATTCCAAGATGGCCACTTCTCAGAATATTGCCTTTTCTCTGAAGCATGTCTGAAGAATTAGTATATATAAGTTTGAGAGCGGAGGCTTGCCCCGGGCAGAGAAGATGTTTAAAGGACAAGAGCAATGTTCAATGTTCAAGATTCACACTTTTATGGGAGTTTCAATCTTTTTTTTTTTCAGTTTGCTGTCACTTGGCATTTTGAGTGCCAACAGTTTAACATTTCAGTAGGTAGCTTGATGTTTTCCCACTTTGAATTGTTTCCAGGTACCCTTCTGAAGTGAAAATCTCTCTCTGACTTCAGGAAAAATCCCAGGGCCTGTTGACCCTTTGATATATTGAGGATATTTCCTCACTTGTATTTCTTTGAATTAATAATTAGTAATCACGTGAACTATTACCTGTTTGACAAACCCACTAATTCACTTCTTCACATACTCAATGTTCGACATCTATTAAATACATAAGTATTTTTTGTACTGTAAAAGTTTCCTTTATTTCACATGAATGTAATCTAATTAGCAAATGTATGTGTAATTGTTTAAGTTATATTAGTTTTCGTTTCAGGTATATTACTGAATGTCGTTTAAAGATGTCTGTAATATGTTGGAGCGTTTCTCTCCAGGTCTCCTCTGAAAAGGGTTTTTTGACTAAACCCAGTCAGACAAACCTGGTAAACAAAAGCAAAGTAAGTAAAAATAAAATATAAATATTTGGTCTAATATGAATAGCATTTGTTTTACAATAACAACAAAATGCTTACCAAACACTGTTAGGAAGTATTACAGCATTTATGTTCAATTATACTGAACCACTCTGTGCAAGTAATGATATTTCATAGGTTCATAGGCGATAACTAGGCTAACGGTTTAAGAGCCCTTGGAATCCCAGCCAACATAACCACATTTTAGCCAATGTATGACCTCTAGGGGCAAAAGAATGATATGGATTTGTGCCTGTCCATTGAGTATCTTACAGATTGCTCCTGGCCATAAGGACATAGCCTAGAAATGCTGAAGGAATTAGCCATTGTTGGGATGGCACAGTCGACATACATTTCAATGATGCATGAAACGCTGCGGAAAAGGACGATAACACTCAGTGATCACCATTTTATAAGGGGGAAAGAGGGTGGGTTCCAGTTATAGACAGAGTGGACTCTACATCCTTCCTGCTGAAGCACATGCTGGGACATTTCACAGCAGAATTTGTCCAGCAGTCTAACCACTGATTTAGAAGAAAGAGTGTGGATTCCATCATGGCTGAGGAGTAATGGCTCAGTCCTTTGTCTTTACATAACGTAAATAACGACTGGATGGTTCAGCAGAGTTTGCCAACACTGTCTAGGCATGCTGTATAGGTTTGGAGAGTTTTAGACCCTGGAATGTGTTTTAGAAAGTACTACAACAGTACAAGAACCCCAACATGGAGTCACTGTTGCAAGCCATTTAGTCTCTGTATTTAGGCAGTAAAAATTGCACCTGCATAGTCAGCCAAATATATTGATGGTTGACATAGGACTCTATTGAGGGTATCTATTGTCTCTCCTATATGTTTTTTCTTTCTTTTTTTTTTGGGGGGGGCAGGATATCAACAAGAAGCCAAAGTCTGGAAATTATTATTTTTAGGGCATGAAGATGGCATTTTGTTGCTGATATATCTGTAGCCTATAATGAGGCAAATTACTGCTGAATGAGTGGGTGGGATAAACACTAACATCTCTGAGTGAGAGATCATTGTTGCCTCCCAGAAAAACGTAGTCTTTCTCTCAGTATATAACTTCAGGTGAGGAAGTTAAAGTAGTTAGAGGGTCTTATTCCTGAGTGAAGGTAGAGAGAATCAGCAGAATGACAGGTGGATGGGTGCAGCCGAAGATGTACTGCAGGTTTTACACTTGATTTTGTTAATAAAGGGAAACTTCAGGCAGAGTACACAACCTGCAGTTTGGCACTCAGTCTGTGGTCCCATCCTCAGCTATGGGCATGAGCTTTATGTAGTAACTGAGAGAGGGAGGTCACTTAGTGTTCAACCTAAGCTGATATAATGATATTTGTATCTATCTATCTATCCATCTATGGGTTACTTACACTTAATTTAACCCTCATTTAATCAACTTCCATAAGATTGACTGCATAATATCTAAAATAGAGCAAAACCGCAAAATAGTGACAGACACAATACTGACAAGATGGAAGTTATACTAGGGTAGGTTTTATACTCTTTCTCCACTGTTGTGCCTCCTTGCAGTTGGTATATATATATAATGTGACAACATTTAACCTCATAGAAAACTATTGAAAAATCTAACAAAATCAAACCACGTTTTGTTAATGTTTTTGCAGGGGGTGGTCCTTGTGCACCCCCTACAACCCCAGGTAATTATATACACCAACTTTGAAGTCACACAACAGTATGGAAAGGGCATACACTTTCTTTAGTGTAAGTTCCATTTTGTCAGTATTTTGTGTTTAAATCAATCTTTTGACTTTTAATTGAATGAGGTTCAGATTAAGTGTAGGTAAGCCACAAGTACATCTATCTATCTATAACCCAGCCACTGGGGATCCACAAGCCAGTGCATTTCTTTGTGCCGGTCCCAAGTTCGGATAAATGGGGAGGGTTGCGTCAGGAAGGGCATCCGGCGTAAAACTTCACCAAATCATTTCATGCAGTCACCAGTAAATATTTCCATACCAGATCAGTCGAGGCCCGGGTTAACAACGACCGCCACCAGTACTGTTAGCCAACAGGGTGCTGGTGGAAATTGACCTACTGTTGGCTGAAGGAGGAGAACAGGTGGAAGGCATGGCCGAAGGCAGGAAGAGAGGAGAAAGGCTAGGACTGTGGTAGTGAGGGTCGGAACTTTGAATGTTGGCAGTATGACTGGTATAGGGAGAGAGCTAGCTGATATGATGGACAGAAGGAAGGTTGGTATATTGTGTGTGCAAGAGACCAGATGGAAGGGGAGTAAGGCTAGGTGTATCGGAGGTGGGTTCAAATTGTTTTATCATGGTGTGGATGGGAGGAGAA
Source organism: Protopterus annectens (assembly GCF_019279795.1). NCBI lineage: Eukaryota > Metazoa > Chordata > Ceratodontiformes > Protopteridae > Protopterus > Protopterus annectens. The sequence goes on along the minus strand of NC_056731.1, from coordinate 1,884,108,740 downwards.
ATGGCATAGGAGTTATTCTGAAGGAACAGTATGCTAAGAGTGTTTTGTAGGTGAAAAGAGTGTTGGATAGAGTGATGTTTATGAAACTAGAAATTGATGGTGTAATGATGAATGTTGTTAGTGCATATGCTCCAAAAGTTGGGTGTGCAATGGATGATAAAGGAATATTTTGGAGTGAATTGGAAGAATTGGTGATGAATGTACCCAAGGGAGACAGAGTGGTGATTGGAGCAGATTTAAATGGGCATGTTGTTGAAGGGAACAGAGGGGATGAGGAAGTGATGGGTAGGTATGGTGTTAAACAAAGGAATGCAGAAGGTCAGATGGTAGTGGATTTTGCGAAAAGGATGGACATGGCTGTGGTGAATACATATTTTAACAAGAGGGAGGAGCATAGGGTGACATACAAGAGTGGAGGAAGATGCACACAGGTGGATTATATCTTATGTAGGAGGGCCAGTCTGAAGGAGATTGGAGACTGTAAAGTGGTGACCAGAGAAAATGTAGTTAGGCAGCATAGGATTGTGGTTTGTAGGATGACATTGGTGATCAAGAAGAGGAGGAGTGTGAGGGCAGCACCAAGGATCAAATGGTGGAAATTGAAAAAGGGTAATTGTGAGGTGGAGTTCAGGGATGAGTTAAGACAGGCACTGGGTGGCAGTGAAGAGTTACCAAATAGCTGGGTAACTACAGCAGAGCTAGTAAGGTGCTTGGTATCACATTGGGACAGAGGAAGGACGACAAGGAGACATGGTGGTGAAATGAGGAAGCACAGTAGAGTATACAGGCAAAGAGGTTGGCAAAGAAGAAGTGGGATTGTCAGAGAGATGAAGAAAGTAAACAGGAGTATAAGGAGATGAGGTGCATGGCAAAGAGAGAGGTGGCGAAGGCTAAGGATAAGGCATATGAAGAGTTGTATGAAAGGTTGGACACTAAGGAGGGAGAAAAGGATCTGTACTGATTGGCTAGACAGAGGACCGAGCTAGGAAAGACGTGCAGCAGGTAAAGGTGATAAAGGATAATGAGGGAAACATACTCACAAGTGAGGAGAGTGTGTTGAGGAGATGGAAAGAGTACTTTGAGGGATTGATGAATGAAGAGAATGAGAGGGAGAGAAGGATGGATGATGTAGGGATAGTGAATCATGAAGTACAATGGATTAGCAAGGAGGAAGTAAGGATAGCTATGAAGAGAATGAAGAATGGAAAGGCTGTTGGCCAGATGACATACCTGTGGAAGCATGGAGGTGTTTAGGTGAAATGGCAGAGGAGTTTTTAACCAGATTGTTTAATGAAATCTTAGAAAGTGAGAGGATGCCTGAGGAATGGAGAAAAAGTGTTTTGGTATGGATTTTTAAGAATAAGGGTGATGTGCACAGCTGTAGTAACTACAGAGGGATTAAATTGATCAGTCACAGCATGAAGTTATGGGAAAGAGTAGTGGAAGCTAGGTTAAGAAGGGACGTGAGGATTACTGATCAGCAGTATGGTTTCATACCAAGAAAGAGCACTACAGATGCAATGTTTGCTCTGAGAGTGTGATGGAGAAATACAGAGAATGTCAGAAGGAGTTGCATTGTGTTTTTGTAGACTTAGAGAAAGCATATGAGAGGGTGCCTAAAGAGGAGTTGTGGTATTCTATGAGGAAGTCAGGAGTGTCAGAGAAGTATGTAGAGTGGTACAGGATATGTACGAGGGTAGTGTGACAGCAGAGAGGTCTGCAGTGGGAGTGACAGATGCGTTTAAGGTGGAGGTGGGGTTACATCAAGGATCAGCTCTGAGCCCTTTCTTATTTGCAATGGTGATGGACAGGTTGACAGATGAGATCAGACAGGAGTCCCTGTGGACTATGATGTTTGCAGATGACATTGTGATCTGTAGTGAGAGTAGGGAACAGGTGGAGGAGACCCTGGAGAGATGGAGATATGCTCTAGAGAGAAGAGGAATGAAGGTCAGCAGGACTAAGACAGAATATACGTGTGTAAATGAGAGGGAGGATAGAGGAATGGTGAGGATGCAAGGAGTAGAGGTGGCGAAGGTGGATGAGTTTAAATACTTGGGGTCAATAGTTCAGAGTAACAGTGAGTGTGGAAGAGAGGTGAAGAAGAGAGTACAGGCAGAATGGAGTGGGTGGAGAAGAGTGTCAGGAGTGATTTGTGACAGATGAGTACCTGTAAGAGTGAAAGTGAAGGTCTACAAGAGGGTAGTGAGACCAGCTATGTTATATGGGCTGGAGACACTGGCATTGACAAAAAAGCAGGAGTTTGAGCTGGATGTGGCAGAGTTAAAGATGTTAAGATTTGCACTGGGTGTGACGAGGTTGGACAGGATTAGGAATAAGTATATTAGAGGGTCAGCCCAGGTTGGAAGGTTTGGAGACAAAGCCAGAGAAGCAAGATTACATTGGTTTAGACATGTGCTGAGGAGGGATGCTGAGTATATTGGGAAAAAGATGCTAAGGATGAAGCTACCAGGTAACAGGAAAAGAGGAAGGCCTAAGATAAGGTTTATGAATGTGGTAAGAGAGGACATGCAGGTGGTTGGTGTGACAGAGCAAGATGCAGAGGACAGGAAGAAATGGAAACAGGTGATCCACTGTGGCAAACCTTAACGAAGATGATGATGATATATATATATATATAAATAGCTACACATACATATAAAGCACGTGCATACCTGCTCTCCCTGCAAAAAAATGCTTTAGAATAGGGAGTCTCAATATTTCAGTGACATGTCACACTTATGTGGTCACACTTTTTTGTTGTCAGTTTGTGTGGACATTATGCATATTGACATAAATGTTATTCAGCCAAGTTAATTAAATCTATATAAATATATATATATATATGGCAGCATTGTCGCCCCACAGTAAGACGTTTTCCCGTTTGATTCTCAGCTAGAGCGTCTTCTGCATGGAGACATGCGTGAATGGGCGTACCTTTGTTGAAGGTTGTGCATCGGGGCTGGTAACTCAGCACGTAAAAATCAACTACCAATCATTAGCGGACCGGAGTTCCACTGTGGTGACCCCTAACTGGGAAAAGCCGAAAGACACAACAACAACAATATATATATATACAAATTTAGATAGATAGATATATAGATAAATAGATAGATAGATGGACATATAAATATCTATCATCTACCTATATCTGTATGTCTATGTCTAGATATAGCTACCACTCTCTCTCTCTGTATATATATATATATATATATATATATATATATAGATATATATATATATATATATATATATATATATATATATATATATATATATATATATATATATATATAGAGGGGAAGGATGCAACAGTAGAATATGTGCAGGTGCAGTATATTAGTACCACACTGGTAAAAACACATTCTCCAAAGCTAAGATTACAGCATCCATGGGACCAGATAACATCCTGGGCTGTGCACTACATGAAATACAAAATGAACTGGCACCTCACCTAAGTGTCATGTTTAATCATACCCTCACCTCAGGCTTCGTGCCCACTGAGTGGCGCACAGCTACAGTTATCCCACTCCACAAGGGGGGATCCACCTTGGATCCCGGGAACTACCGCCCCATCAGTCTGATGAGCCTGATCTGCAAGGCCATGGAACGTATTATCATGGAACTTATAAACAAAGACATTGGCAGCCTTCAAACACTGGACTCCACCCAGTTTGGGTTCGTGAAGGGCCGATCTTGTCTCCTGAACCTGATTGACTTCTTCGACTCAGTCTATAGAGCCATGGACGAGCTTAAGGTGGTCCACACAGCCTATCTGGACCTCGCCAAGGCCTTTGACACCATCCCCACTCTGGAATCATAGATAAACTTACTAAGCTGGGCATTAATCCCTATGTCACTCGATGGGTTGCCAAGTGGCTTACTGACAGAACCCACACTGTAAAAGTAGCTGACTCCAAATCCAGCTCCAGACAAGTGGCAACTGGAGTACCTCAGGGTTCAGTCCTGGGACCACTCTTGTTTGGCATCTACTTCCCTGAAGTACAGACCAACACTAAAGGACTCTGGCTAACAAAGTTCACAGATGACTGCAAACTGGGAACCATTATTGAATCCCCAAATGATGCGGATACTCTACAAAAGGGCCTTACAGAAACAGATGCTTGGTGCCAGAGCCATGGGCTTAAGCTCAATGCCAAGAAATGTATAGTTATCCCCTTTGGGAAAAAACATGTACCCCTGAATTACCACATAGGTGGCAGTACATTAAACACCGAAAGTGTGATGAGAGACTTAGGGACACAGGTGGACAGTAGTCTCACCTTCGATAACCATATCGCCACAACAGTCAGGAAATCCTTCTATGTGGCACACCTCATCACTAAGGGCTTTTCATCTAGAAAAAAGGAGGTAATTGTCCCACTGTACTCATCCCTCATTAGACCCATTATAGAATACAATGCCCCATTTGGTATGTACCTCTCAAGACATCTGCAACAACTGAAAAGGCTGCAGAAATACCTCACTAAAAGAATCACAGGCCTAAAGCAGATGCCCTATGCTGACCGCCTTAAAAAACTCCAGCTATACTCTGTCGCATATTATCTACTCAGAGGTGCTCTCTGCTTAACATACAAGGCCATGTCAAACCCAGAGCTGTTGGACATGCTACACTTAAAGAAATCCCAATCCCTCAGAGTCACATGCTCCAGGGATCTAAACCTTGTCATCACAATAAACAAAACATGCTGGAGGGATAGGTTCCTGACCCAGAGACTCCCCAGACTCTGGAATAGACTGCCCATACATGTCAAGCAGAGCGCCTCTTTGGCCCTCTTCAAAAGGAAGCTTGACAATTGGATGGGAGAAAGGAAATTTACCCTGGAGATCATGTCAGTCACCCTGCTAGACAGGGGTCCAGGGAAGTAAACAGTGTGGGAAGAAATAGCCAGGGAATTGTTATGGCTAGGCTTGTATAAGCCCTAGGGCCGATAGCCTAGTACCAACCTATGAACCTATGAACCTATTATGTTTTTGCAGAGATTTATATAGAGAATTAACTTGGCAACCTTATTGTTTTGGCAAATTATTTGTACATGAAAGTTAATGGGATCAGTACTCTACCCCAGTTAAATTGTATAAATAAATAAATAAACATATATGAATAATTTCCCCAGTATTGTTTTATAGCAGCAGCTCTGTACTAATTGGTTGTCTTCCTTTCTGGCAATTATTTCTTATAGTTAATATGTTTTCTGTTTTTTTTGTTAATTACTCTCTTTTTTCCTCTTTTACTTACTGCCCACAATTAGCCCTTGACTCTGATAATGCTATCAGCCACGATTCTTAGCTGATATTTTTTGGGCTGAAATTCATTAATTGTAGACAAATTACATAAACTGTTTAAAACTAAGCCTGCTACACTTTTTTCCACTTGCCTGTTAAGTCATGTGCGCATGTGTTTGTGTCTGTATCTCTGTATGCGTGTGCATATGTGTGTGCGTGCATGTGTGTGTATGCGCGTGCGCATGCGTGTGTGTATGTCTGTGTGTGCATGTGTGAGTGCGTCTGCGTGAGTGAGTATATGTGTATGTGTGTATCTGTTTTTTGTGCATGTATGTCTGTATTTTTTGTTTGTGTGTGTGTGTGTGTGTGTGTGTGTGTGTGTGTGTGTGTGTGTGTATACACGCATTTCACAGCTTACAAATTTTTAAAGATTCTAATTCACCCTAATAATAATAGGTACACACAGCTTACAAATTTTTAAAGATTCTAATTCACCCTAATAATAATAGGTACACAAGAGAAATAAATGATTTTCAGCCACCAATCCCCCAGAATGTTCGACAAATGCTTAATTACATCTTGTTGTAATAGATGGCATATCACTACCCTATAACTGAGTGAATAGCATTTGTGTGTGTGTGTATACACGCATTTCACAGCTTACAAATTTTTAAAGATTCTAATTCACCCTAATAATAATAGGTACACACAGCTTACATATTTTTAAAGATTCTAATTCACCCTAATAATAATAGGTACACAGGAGAAATAAATGATTTTCAGCCACCAATCCCCCAGAATGTTCGACAAATGCTTAATTACATCTTGTTGTAATAGATGGCATATCACTACCCTATAACTGAGTGAACAGCATTTATTCTTAATGTTTTTGTTCAAGCTCTATCAAGATTAACAGAATCTGAAGGTGGTGTTCATGGTTTCTTTCTGAAAAGACTGTTTTTATTTAAATGTGGAATTGATTAGTAAGAATATGTCTGATTTACATTCTTCTTGCAAGGGAGAGGAGACTGCATCTATTTTTCCATGAAGTTCTGACCCTTCCTTGCAAGAAATTGAACTAATTGTGGTGAGTCACACAGACACTGCTATTTTCTTACTCAAGAATCACATTCTGTTCTGAATTCCACTTTTCATGGTAAAAATTGAAGTTTCTATGCTGCATGAAAAATCTGTGCTAAAACAAACACACACACACACACACACACACACACACACACACACACACACACACACACACACACACACACACACACACACACACACACACACACACCACCCACATGTGCTCATTACCTATTTAACTTAGGAAGACTAAATGCAGAAACGAACATTAGATTTTCTAGCAGTTGTTTATCCCTGCTGCAGGCACAGTCAGATGTTTACTGAGTAATGAATGTGATACTTGAGAAAGAGCTGTGATGATACACAATATACAGCTGGGCATTTACAGATTGATGATCATGCATAACCCTCCTGTTCTGTATATGACGGTACTGATGACAGAGCTGAGATGTCCTAAGGTATCTAGCTGCACCTTTCCATACCAAAGCAATGGATCTGTTCCACCGAGGACAGATTCATGCCAGTTTCTAAAAAGAGTGACTAAAGTGGGTCACGGCAAGGATGTGACCAGTGAGGAAAGCTACACCAGTGTAATCTACCTTCAGATATCAGTCACATGGTGCCACCCTGGGGTAGCAAACAGGGAATAGTGCCACCCTGGGGCAACAAACAGGATTTTAACGGGTCTGTATTGGATGATTGAACTTTCAAATGTTCAACTGTCATATGGTCGACACCATATGATCGAATTTTTGAAAGTTTGAACATTTTAACAGAGATCTCCATACAGAGCGGAATGGGAAGATTTCCTTTTTCTGCACTGTAGTGCAATCTCAGAGTTGGTATATTTAAAAGGTGGGGGGGTGTGGGGGGCGCAGCCTCCCATGTGGGGAGTGCAGGGGGCTTGCCCCCCCTGCTTAAAACATTCAGGTAGTTTTTTTAGAGTTTCGAACTTTTAAAAGTTTGATCATATGGTGTTGACCATATAACAGTCGAACTTTTGAAAGTTCGATTATCTAATATAGACCCAATTTTAACACTCAGTAATCTTACGTTTACAATGAGGAATATGCACCTATTCTTGTAAAAAATTCAGAACATGGGGTCACTGTTTCTGTCCTTACTATGTGCCCATCTACAAAGGCTTCGCCTAACAGTGTGATAACTTCTACAATTTAGGTAACTCCCACATAATATACACATATACAACACCTACCTTTGCATTCCAGCCTTCCAAGCCCATGTTAAAATAGCTCAATTTGTTAGACAGCTCCATCCCCACAATCATCCCATTCTCAATAAATACATCTCATAGAATTCTGTGGTGGACTACCCCCCCCCCCCCGTCTTCTAGCTTTGAACTCCTGTTCACACATATTCTCATATTGTATTTAGACATGCACATGAGCATACAATTGGTCAATTATCCCAGATTTCCATGTTCTTCTGGAATTATTATGCATTTACTAGCTGGAGGTCAAGGGACATTTCCTGTTTCAGCCACCCTGAAGCAGACATTTCCATTCTGGACTAATGCCTATCCCTGCCTTTAGAGTGAGTGAAGGGTCTCCATAGCCCTAAACAGCTTGGCTGAAACTACTCTTTCATTCTGAACTAACAAAAGTGTGCTGAATTTCACTGCAGTTTTACTACAAGTTAGCTAACTCAAATGAATATTAAGCCTGATTTGAAAGAAAGTCAGTAACTGGACCAGGGATTTGTGTGGAGGAAAAAGAAAAGTGCTCGTAGAAAAACACGCAGACTGCAGAAATGAAAATCCACACACTATTGGTAGTCTGATCTGCTTTTGGAATTCAAGTATATTTTGAGCCTGGAGGATGTTATTTGTATCATATTTGCAAGAAAAATATTGAGAAAGTGAAGGAAGACAAAAAAAAAAACAGAACTTGTAAAAGAGAAAATAGAGAGGATGAGAAAACACACAAGCTTCATGCTGGTGTATAACCATACAAAGGGCTCCATCTGACTGTCTAACTGGGGAGTATAAAATGTGTTCAACATAATCTTAGCATACCCCCCCATGTACAGACACAGAATAAGCTATCCATTAGGCTCATGGTTCACATTTGGTGCAGTTGACTAGAATCAGGTTTTCAGATCACTTCCAGCTATACCAGGGTACAGCAATCTCAGAGTTAGTATATGTAGATAGCAGGGTGTGGGAAGCCTAACCCTTCATGTTAGAGTGCTGCAAGGAGATTTCTCCCCTCACTGTAAGAATGTGTGAAGAATATAATAGTAAATTTCATAATTTGCTGTTATTGCAGCAGAGTTGCTTTTTAATTTTCGAAGTGTTGAATCAGGGCTTGCACTTACATGTACGCTGGTTCATAGATTTAGTCATTTATTATAAGATAAGCAGAAATAAATGATAAAGTGCAGTTGATAACAATGTGTAAAAAGCCATTCAAATTAAGGACAGAAGCACAAATTTACAGAGCATTACAATACGTATGGTAGTAATGACAGACCCAAAAGAAATTCCCCTGGGCAGGTGAAAAGGATTTTGCAGAAGACAAGCAAACCTTGGAGTGATAAGATAAAATGGGTTTATATCACATAGTCGAACTGCAATAAGTTTGACTATGTAAATGTTGAACCCCAAAGTTCAAAATGCAATAACTTTGAACACACAGAACAGCGATTTTTTTTCCCCAGGGAAAACAATTGCTGTTCCAGTACAAAACCAAAAAACAGACGTAGACTATAAAATGTTCCTAATAAGCTCCCCCACACCCCTAACATGGGGGGCTGTGCCCGCCACACCCCCAACGTGGGGGGCTGTGCCTCCCACAGCCCCCCTACTTAAATATACCAACTCTGAGATCACACCACAGTGGAGGAAATAGCAAAGCTGCAGAAATGGCCTACCAAATTTTTTCCCTGGGAAAAAATTCGGTGTTCCACGGCTTCGTTATTTTGACATTTTGAACCTCCCAGTTCGATGTTACGGCATTCGGACACCTGTGCGTTCGAACTTCTAATATAGACTTGATAAATCAATACATGCAAGCAACACAAATGATGGACAGAAGCGCACATTTACATAGCATTACAATATGTAGAGTGATTCACAGGTACATAGGTTCATAGGAGGTTACTAGGCTAGTGGCCCTAGAGCCTTTACAAGCCTACCTATCTTAATCCCAAGTATCCCCATTTGTTCTTTTCAGGTGGTTTGCAGAACTAATTTATAAACAGAGCAGATGTGTGATCAACACTGGCTACCCCTGTCCATGAGGGATATGGGTGCCACCCAGGGATGAATTTGCAATCTCCCATCCAGTTATCTAGGTTGTATTTGAATAAGGTCAGTGAGGAGCTGATAATGCTTGTAATGGCAGAAGCAATAAAAATTCTACTGTCTGTGAAAAAGCTTTGCAACAGAAGAACAGAGCAAGGCTCAGTGTGACAAGAAAGAAGAAGATGGAAACAGAGTAGAATAGGTTGGAAACTTAATAAGTGGTGCAGTATATGCAAAATTAGTCGAAGTCCAAGAATGCCAAGCAGTACTTGGCATTGGTAAGCTTTACCTTTTACAGGCTTTAACTGATGTCTTGGAATCATTCACATATGCACTCATCCTGTGGGTCTGAATTTAATTTTTTGAAGGTTTTTAGATCATTGATGCTTGCAATGGAAACAGATAGGGTATTCCAGAAAAGGGGTGGGGGTGGGAGAGTGAGTTTGTAAACTGATTTTCTCATGAAGCAAGTGTGAAATAGGGCCTCTTTAGCTTTTAGGAGGTTCTACTTATGAGTGAAAAATCAGGATTCATTAACGACAATTTATTAAAAAACAGGCAATAACAGAGTTTAAGTGACTTAAAGGTGAATGTGTTGCGTAGCTAAGCTGACCAGGCTGAAACAGGAAGCCTCTTAACTTTTTTGCACAGTGGTGTAATGGTGTTCCTTGTTGTTGGCTAGATGTATGTGTGACATCTGGTTAATATCCTACCGGACTGCCACCAATATGTGACATTCCCCCACTTAAAACTCGGGTCAGTAATTAAGGAGCCTAAATCCTTACCACTGACTCCAGTGTGGGAGTGTCATGGAAAACATCAGGGCACAAGAGCACACAAGAGTAAAATTCCACAATTTCCCTTAAGAGCACACGAGGAACACACTATATTTCCTGGGACTGGACTATATACCTCTGTCCACCTCAAATGTAATTCCTTATTATACAATTCAGAGCAATGTGTTCTAGTTTAAGACTTCTGACTCACTCACACTCAAAATAAATTCAAATCTCACACACACAAACACTTATGGGAAGCATGACAGATTTCCAGCTGTGCCCCCCCAATACAAATGGTAAACACTGCCACCAGAGTCAGACAGGTCTACACGCCATTCAAAGGGTGATCAATTATTAAAAATTAAATATCCAAATAAAGGATGGCTAAGACCAGAAGCAGACAGGCATTTGAGATGACCTGGGGAGTATCAAACAGGTATAAGCACTCTCTAATCTCTACAGAATACACTGATTATCGAGACACAATGTAAAGTAATGAAAAACATTTAATAATAAGTAAAATGATTAAAAAATATAAATCAATAATTTTCAATAAACACCAGAATTCAATCACCAGAAATATAAAATTAAACTGTAAAATAGAAGTCCATCATTTTAGAAAAACTCTATCTAAATTACTAAACTTTCACAATCTAACTAGAGAATACTGTCCCTGATCTAATCTAAAACATAACAGCAGGCTTGCAGTTCTGGTGAGTCCTTTTTTGCATGGCAACTGCACAGCACTCAGCTGTATCTATAACTGACTGCTACCGTTAACTAACTGCCCTTCAAATGACTTCAGCTGACTTCAGCTGAAATCATTGCTTCCTTGGTCAGGTTGGCATGCACCAATCCTCTGGCTTCACACTCCATAACCAAATGGATCTTTGTCAGCTAGCTAAAATCTTCTGCTGACATCCTTGCCTGCTATCCCCGACTATCTAAAGTATTTGGTGAGTCGTTTTTCTTGGGTATCCACTGTACAGCACTGTAACTGTATCTGTAACTGACTGCAAGCCTTAACTAATTGCCTTCAACTGACTTCAGCAGTCTCGTGTATAGTTCAGGTTAATAGTCTCAACTGTCTTATTTTAAAATAACAATCAGCTGTTTGAAACAGTTTTTTTCCTGTCAATCATCTGTTCAAATAATCACGTAGCAACCAGGAGCATTCTAATGACATCACTTATTGATCAGCTGATTCTCCACAGACAGTGTGTACTTTAGAATTTCCCTCACAAACACGTGCAATTGAAATGTATCAAAACACTGACAGATTCTTTAAACATTTTGTATAAACAAGGAAATACTCAACATTTTAAAAACTTATTTACATTTTCACTATTAGATATGCTGGCATACAATACAAGTTAATCTGAGAATATACACAAATCTCCTGCCAGACATGCTAACACAGATGACAGTGGTTTCATTTTTCTTTACATCCCCCCTTATGACTCAAGCACAATTTTCAAGTGACCCTTGAAAACTGATGCTTGAGATAAATGGATCTACTTGTGAATATTGACCCACTCCTCTCCTGACTAATCCATCCATATTGGCATTATTAACCCCACTGCTACCTTCTATGGTCATATCCTATGCGTGCAATCCTAGACTCCACCTCAGTAACTTGGCATTTCCCTTATCGACCCTATTAAGCCATGTAAAATGATTATGATCTGTGAGTACAGTGAATTTTCTCCCATAAAGATAGGGCTGCAGCTTTTGCAATGCCCACACTATGGCCAAACACTCTCCATGGCTGCATAGCACTCTTCTCTAGGTTAGAATCTGTGGATCAGATATACTACTGGCTGCTCTTCTCGTTCTGTGGAAACTTAGCTAAGTACAGCCTCCACCCCATAAGCATCTACATATACAATAAATTCTTTATTGTAATCTGGGCTGGCTAACACAGAGGGTCCTCCCAAAATCTCTTTAAGTTTTTGGAATGCCTGTTCACAATCTGTGGTCTACACTACCTTATCCAGTTTATTCTTCCTAGTTAGAGTGGTACTGTAATTGGGCACACATTTCTTACAATACCCCACTGTCCCTAGAGCTCTCACTTGTTACTTAGTAACAGGAACTGGCCATGCTTGAATAGCTTCCACCTTGACAGTTCTGGCCTAATTTTAACACTTCCCATTCTTCTTTCTAAATAAGTGACCTCTGCCATATCCACTTGACACTTACTGGGATTAATGGTTAATCCAGCCCTACTTAATCTATCCAGGGCCGCCCAAACAAGTTGGTCTGAAAATGCCTGTAGCATAGTCTTGAATGTGAAGTTTAACCTCTCTACAAGACCATTAGTCTGGGGATGGTAGGGGATGGCCTTTAGATGTTTCACCCCACAACCCCTCCACAGACAAGTCAGCAGGTCTGACATGAAGTTGGAACCTTGGTCAGTCATTGTATCCCTTGGAAAACCTACTCTGCTGAAGATTTCTAGCAATATATTTGCCACCTTCTGTACTACAATAGATGACAGAGCTACTGTCTCAGGATATCTGGTAGCATAGTCTACTACCACCAAGATGTACTTCTTTCCTGTAGAACGTGGAGTACTCAGGGGTCCCACAATATCCAAGGCCACTCTCTGAAGTGGTTCTTATGGAGCATTAGCCTTGTCCCCTTCTTTACCAACTTTTGGCACTGTTTACAAGTCCTACAATATTATACCACATCCCAGGCCAATAGAAATTTTGCATAATATGTCTCTTAGTACATATTATGCCTATATGAACTGAGAAAAGAATGTCATGTGCTATGGCTAAGAGTTGCACATGGTAAGCTCTAGGCACTACCAACTGCCGTATTACTTAACCTTCTAGTCCACCTCCAGGAATCCACTCTCTATACAACAAACCTTTGTTCAAGTATACAGACTCCCCTCTTCTTTGAGCCTCAGGTGCCTCCTTAGCCATCTCCCTCAAGCTTTGTAACATAGGATTCATAAGTTGAGACTGTCTCAACTCTATCTTTATGACCTTCCCAAGCTCCCCTTCCACAGGAAGCCCAGTCATTTTTGACAGCCTTGCCTGCTATCCCTGACTATCTAAAGTTTTTGGTGAGTCGTTTTTCTTGGGTATCCACTGTACAGCACTGTAACTGTATCTGTAACTGACTGCAACTCTTAACTAACTGCTCCTCAACTGACTTCAGCAGTCTCTTTTATAGTCCAGCTTAACAGTCTCAACTGTCTTATTTTAAAAATAACAATCAGCTGTTTGGAAAAGTTTTATTTTTTTTGTCAATCATCTGTTCAAATAATCACGTAGCAACCAGGAAAATTCTAATGACATCACCTACTGATGATTCTCCACAAACAGTGTGTACTTCTCCCTCACAAATGTGCAATTAGAAATGTATCAAAACACTGGCAGATTCCTTAAACATTTTGTGTAAACAAGGAAATACTCAAAATTTTAAAAACTTATTTACATTTTCACAATTAGACATGCTGGCATACAATACCAGTTAATCTGAAAATATACACAAGTCTCCTGCCAGACATGCTAGCACAGATAACAGTGTTTTTATCTTCTTCACAGTATGAAACACAGGACTTTACTTCCATTGGTTTAAAGGCTGGTATTATTTTTATCCACACATTGATAAGATTATGGGGAATGCATGCTAAAGATGAGGATATGTAGATTTATAGCTGTAACATACCTGGCTTTAGTTGTTAGTAAGGCTGATATGGAGTAGACTACCTTAAGTTGATATGTGACCTTAGCAATCAAATCATCTGCATGATGGTGGATGGTTAGTGTATTATAGAAAAGAATGTCAAGGTATTTTTTTTTGTTTGGTTTCATTTTATTTTGTGTAAGGAAGCAATACACCATGAGGACTAGAGTTATGTATTTATTTATTTATTTCCTGTTAATGGTTAGCTTGTCTTTTATCTACCATATTCCATGCAGATGATAAATCTTGTTTTAAACTGGAGTAGAGTTTATTAAAAAGCTCAAGGCCTATTGGCCACCAAGAAGCATGAGACCATAAAGTCCAGTTTGGAACGTGTGGATACCTACATAGTTATTCAATTCCTTTTCAAAAGTATAATTTATTTATTTATTGATATTTATTTACCAGGAAAGTCTAAATGCATAATTTTATCCATTTTTATGGGAGGCCCAGGGAGAAACACTCCACAAATAAAATAATCGAAAATACATATGCACAGGTGAAAATTTGCATCATATTCCAATATACTGTAAATATATAGATTAATACTAATATTAATACACATACGACATGTATAATAATAGACATATACCATCATTAAAAGAAGATAAATACAATATAATGTAGCACTGAAACATGCTGATCTGTTATAAGCGTGAGATCTTTTTACTCAGTCATAAAGCAAATGTCACACTGGAAAATTTAAACAATGGCTAAGAAAGAGGAGAGGAAGATGGGGAGAGTGAGAACAATTATTTGTTAGAGGTAATAAGTGGAGTAGATGTGGAAGGAAGGAGAAATAATGAGTAAAAGCAAGATTAAGAGTGACAAAAATAAGAACAAGGAGAATGAGGGATAGAATGTACAAAGGTATTAGAGGAGAAGGAGCTGAAATTTTATCCAGGAGAGCAGCAAGTGCAAAGCCAGGAGTCTAAGGGGAGTTCTTTTAATTGAAGTTTAAATAAATGAATGTTATGTATTACCTTGATTAGTGTAGGGATCATATTCTGCAGTTTTGCTACACAGTGTGAGTGCAGACTCAGTGCAGGTTTTGTAAGGCTTAAAGATCAAACAGGTTTTTGTCAGAAGATTGAAGGTGATGATTTTGGAGGTAGTGGTGGGGAATTGTACTTATAGCTGGCAGGAAGTGGAATTAAATATAATTTTGTGTGTTAATAGAAGTTGGGTATAATTTAGTTAGTGGGATAATTGTACCCAGTTTAGAGTTTTTAGTGCATAACAATGATGTGTTGTATGTCTTGTATAAGCTGCATATCTAACTACCTCATTGTAACACTGTTCTACTGTAGATTTTAGTGTCACCTGACTGGGAGGACTATATAACACAGAGGGGGTAGGTATGTAGTGGCAAGAGTGACTGGTGGATGTAGTAAGGAATTCTTGGCTCCATATAGCATTCCTAGATTTTTGAGATTTTTTTTTTTTAAATTGATCTCTATGTGGAGGTCATACTTGAGGTTATCTATTGTAACCCCCAGCAGTTTTGTATGGGGCGCTGCTTCAATTGGCATATTGTTTAGGGGCTGTGATTTTAAAGTTAGGATTCTCATGGGTAAGTGATTTGAGGAAGAATTTGATTAAGAAGGAGTCGGTAGTTACAAACTCTGTTTTTAATAGAGTTAAAGGCATGTCCTGCAATGTTTTATAAATGTTCTAGATTTTCTGAGAAGCAGATAAGGGTGAAATCATCTGCATACTATACATGGGGTGCTTGTTGTATGAAGATTGAACTGAAGACTAAAAATAAACAAAATGACCACAAACCAGGCTTGGAGAATGGCACCAACCCCACTCTCAATGTTTCCATGGCACATTGTACACCTTGAGACATACCAAGATCCAGGCTTCATTGGTCACACTTTAGAGGTCCATAGAACTTTAAAACACAACCTAAATGCTTTCAGCCCTAAAACTATAATGGGACTTCATCAGAGCTCTTAGCCTCTTTTGCATTGCATGTAATACAATAGTCTTTGTCTGCCTTTGTGAGGCTCATACTCCTTGAAACAAATTATGAAAGCTTTATTAATCTATGCTTGTATCACTTGTAATATGACAGGTTGTGTCCCCTTTTTTGGGACTCTTATGTCCTGAAATACATTAGGAAAGACTAACCTTGTCTTGTTTAGAAAAAGGATTTACGGAGCCTACGGATTTACAGAGGCTGCTTATAAGAGGCTCATATACATAAAATAATTTTAACTAGCAGATCTAGGAGACTCTAAACAGTTTCCATTCATCTTCCTAATGAAAACAGACCATTTATATGCTGGGAGGTAGTTACTTAGACCCACACTACATGAAACCCATTTTTTGAACAATATATATAGCTTCCAGTGAAAACAAGTCCCAGTGCTCATTTTTACAGAGCTTATGGATGTGCAGAAGTAGGATGCAGAATTTAAGTAAAGTTTGAGACCTCAAAACCTTTTGTATAGGCTTTTTGTATCCATGGAATACAAATCTACAAAGTGGTGAACTGCAGAGTATACCTTTATTAAACATAAGAATGTCAGATCATCTTTGAACATAGGCAAACAGTGTCTATGGTGTAAAGAATGCAGCAGCATGGAGGATGTCTGGGGTAATAATTTTCTTTGTACTGCAAGTTACAGAAATGTTGTTAAATGTGGGCCAAGTGGCTAGAATAACTATACCTGGTTAAATCTCTTTTTAATTTCACTAAGTCTTTTGGGTTTCTAATACCATGATGGGAATGGACCCCTTTCCTAAATCAAAGTATGATTAAAGTTCATGAAATTAGTATTGTTTCAATCTTTGATGTCAGCCAGAAGTGCTCTTCACAGCACCTGCAATGTGCTTAGAAATTACTCCTTCTGCAATTCATAAGGAGTTATGTGTATCGGTAGCATATCTAAATATGACTGTCCTTTTTCCACATTGCCCTCATGTCTGCCTGGAAATCCTGGTATTGTATATCTTTGTGTCTATCTATGCATAGGAGACTGTAATCAGTGGGTGTAACAATTTCAATGATCAGTGCTACTTTTGTCTTCTTTTCGTCTTAGATTTGTTTTTCAAATATTTTAAAACTTTCACTATGTTTGGATCTGGTGAGGTCAGCAGATACGTATGCAATTCTATGATTACAGATCTGTACATGTAATCAATTTCAAGAAGGCCTGTAACTCCTTTAGAATGAGTAATATATTGGTGTACACAGAATTTTATATAGCATTTGATAAACATGAAGCATTTCCTGTCCAACTGATCCAGTACCTTTTGGGACCAGTCAGTCATCCCAAAACTGTAAGTTAGAAAAGGAAAAATAAATTGGTTTATAGCTTTGACTTTGTTCCTAGCGGTCATGGCTGTTTTCAGTAGTAATGTTAGTCTTGTCTTCTAAAATATTCCTTACTGAGTTTTGTTCACATCTGTTCATGTTTTATCATCAATCTTTCATCAGTTCCCAAATATTTATACATTCCCTCCCGCTCAAGTTCATTTATATCACATTCATGTTACAGACTGATACTTTCTTGGTGTGAAAACTTTCCTGCTTTAAATGTTTCCTTTGCACATTTGTCAAGACCAAAGGACATTCTTATATCATCTGAGAAAGTTTTGACCACTTGCAGTTGTGCTTTCAGCTCCTCATCTAATGAGCTACACATTTTAAACTATCCGCAAAAAGAGGATGAGAAGTCTTTATACTTTTTTGTTGTCTAGGAGCCAAATAGTATCCACGATATAATCTGTTAAGTAGATAGCTTAACGGGTTAAGGGCAAGACTGAAGAGCAGCGGTGACAAGGAGTCACCCTGGAATACTCCCCTTTGAATTTTTATCTCTGGGATAATAATTTAACCATTATCACGGCATAGATGCAAATTGATTTGCCACTGTTTCATGGTCACTGTAATGTACTTGATCAATGTAGGCTGTATCGTATACATCTGTAAGCCCTCCTTTATGCATGTATGTGAGATGCTGTCAAATGCATTTTTGTAATCTATCCATGCCATACTTAGATTCTTCCCATTTTTACAATTTTCCATTATGACTTTAACATCAAATGAACCTTTATTCCATATGACTTTTTTCTGTTATTTTTTTTTTCTAAATGACTATAAACTCTGTGTCAATTTCAGTATATAGTTTATACATCATCAGAAGGAAAAGTATTGGTTAATCATTTTTACGCCAGCTTGTAGGTTCACTCTTAAGGAAGAGTATAATTTTTCCTGTTGTTAACCAGGTTGGTGTGTGTTTGGGATGACCATATAAGCAGTTCTTACTCAGGGCTAAATCTTTGTGTAAAGATGTCAATACTTTTAACCAGAGTTTTCTTAATTTTATTTCAATTTCTCTGGCTGTTATTTCATTCCATTTCATATCCTGTACATTTGAACTTCGTATTCTTTCTTTTACTTCTGTCCATTCAGCATCTTTGTTATGTTCCACGGGGTCTTCATAGATATTTCTCCAAACTGTGTCTATTTCTTCTTCTTTTTTTTTTTTTTGTGGTGTTTAGTTATTTATTTATTTTTTTTTTGCTGGTGTTCTTTTCCCTTTGATTTGTTTCACAATTCCCTATTAAACTGTTTTGGGTGATCAAAGAACTTCTTATTTTGTACTTCCAATCTTCTAAGTTTTTCTGCCTGTGCTGATATCTTTAATTTATTATTTGCAGTAGTGATCAATAGATCCTAGTCTGTTCTGTTTTGTTTATCTGTTCCCTCTTCTATGTTCTTCTAACAGTGACACTTCTTGTCTTAACTGCTTTATAGTTTTTTCTCTTTTCGATGCTTCCATGATGGCATTTGATTTCTTTCCTTCCTTTCCCTTACTGGCCTGCGTTTTTATGGCAAGACTATATCTGTTATTAAATTAGTTATACAGTAATATATCCTGTTTACTTTTGTTATGGCACATGAATTTCTATTAATAGTCATCAGTTATGTGATTTTTTTTTTGTTGTTGTTTTGCTGTAGAATATCTACAGAGTCTCAGGAAATTGGTTAACTGCCCTTCCAAATATTTGGGACTCTGACTTTCCTTTTGTTGTTAGGAGTGAGAAGGGGGGGGGCAAACACTAGCCTCCTAGTTTGATTGACAGCCCCCACCCATACTTATTACATTTGCCTATTACATCATCTAACCCTGCCCCTGGCCCCATGGCACCACCCCCCTCTCTCAGGAAATTGGTTAACTGCCCTTCCACCTGATCTCTTCTAGTTTACAGACCTTTATCTAACCAGACACAGAGATATCTAGGCCCTGTTTTGCACTAACTTTACCACCTGGATCCTGAAGAGAGGAAGAATCTGAACAGAAGAGCCCTCAGTAACCCCTAGACTCAGGAAGAAACTTGACAGTGAAGACCCCACACTGGAACACAATAGAATGATGCTCTGAGACCAGGGACATTATGCCTCTCACTGTAGGTACCCCACAGCAACCAGGTATAGATACTCTAGTCACTTTGCCTCCATTTAACAGTTTCTGTAATTTGTAGTACAATGAAAATTGTTATCCTGGAGCCACACCCCACATTGCTGTATTCTTTACACCACAGGCACAATTTGCCTATGTTCAAAGAAGATCTGAAATACTTTTTAATAAAGGATTTGTATAGTCTGCAGTTTATCACTTGGTTGATGTTTATTCTGAGGTCTCAGACTTTACTTAGATTTTTCCGCCTACTTGTGCACATCCACGAGCTCTGTAAAATGAGCAATGTAACTTGTCTGTACTGTAAGTATTTCTCTGGATGTGTCTACTGTTTAAAAATGGGAATCTCCTAGTGTAGGTCTTAGTGACTACCTCCCATGAATATAAAAAGGTCTGTCTTCATCAGGAGGAAGAAGAATGGGGACTGGTCATGTGACTACCTCCCATGAATATAAAAAGGTCTGCCTTCATCAGGAGGAAGAAGAATGGGGCCTGGTCATGTGACTACCTCCCATGAATATAAAAAGGTCTGCCTTCATCAGAAGGAAGAAGAATGGGGCCTGGTCATGTGACTACCTCCCATGAATATAAAAAGGTCTGCCTTCATCAGGAGGAAGAAGAATGGGGACTGGTCATGTGACTACCTCCCATGAATATAAAAAGGTCTGCCTTCATCAGGAGGAAGAAGAATGGGGACTGGTCATGTGACTACCTCCCATGAATATAAAAAGGTCTGCCTTCATCAGGAGGAAGAAGAATGGGGACTGGTCATGTCAGCCATGTATATGAGCCTCTTACAAGCAGCCATTTTAAACATTTTTGCTATACACCAGAAGATTAGCCTTTTATAATGTATTTCAGGAAATATGAGCCCCATAAGAGTGGGCAAATCCTCTCATATTACATGTGATACAAGCATCGATAAGGACAAGTCAGAATGAAAACAGTTCTATAATAAAGCTTTGATAATTTGCTTCAAGGAACATGACACCCACAAAGGCAGACACAGCTTCGCATATTACATATGATAGAAAACAGGCTAATAAATTCTTGTGATAGCCTCGTAAAAGCAGGCACTGGCAATGATCAAAGTGTAAACTACTCTATTAGATGGACCTGATGAGGCTCAGGTGAAAGTGTTTTCTTAAATACAGTTTTGTAATTGCAGCTCATGGTGCTTTGTCATGTTTTGTTTGTTAAAAATCAAAATTAAATATTTTACCTTGAGGTTCTACAGGCTGCTGGGATGTTAAACCTCATAGTTTTTTTCAGGAATATTCAAAAAAGGGACTAAACTATAAGCCTTGGGATTGGCTTCTTTTTTTCCCATCTCCCATATTTTCCTCCAATCAGCTCCTCTGGACCCTCCCACCATTGTCTGTAACTGTCTTTAAAAACTGACTTGTTGAATGTAATGTATTAGAGCAAGAACACTCGTCTGTCTACCTGTTTAACTGAATGAACTACTTCAACAAGGTGTCTTTATTCCTCCCACAGGGAGAGAATCAGAGAGACAGAGAGTCTCCTAGATCTGCTAGTTAAAATTATTTTATGTAGACTAATCCTGTGTACTCTGTTTCTTGACATTTTTGAGAGGGGGGATAAAATGGCAAGGGGTCTCAAATCAGATATCTCGCTAGAAATGCCAGCTTTGTAGAGAGGGATGAGATGGCATTTTTTCTAAATGGTAGGAATACAAGGTTCCTGTATTGACCTGTTTATAAGGATGGAGACTGGATTAAATGATATTAGCAGTAGTTTTGAGATATTCTGTAGGGGGGTTACCCACAGAGGGCTAGCAGGGTGTAAGTTATGAATTAATGATCGATGGACTGATTTTAACTATGTGGGGGATTTTATTATAGATTTCAGATATAAACCTATGTCCTATGATTGATATTTATTTCTGTTGAGGGTGAGTAGCCTCTAATATTCATGTCACTTGGGC
This sequence comes from Protopterus annectens, assembly GCF_019279795.1. Classification (NCBI taxonomy): domain Eukaryota; kingdom Metazoa; phylum Chordata; order Ceratodontiformes; family Protopteridae; genus Protopterus; species Protopterus annectens. Next base: position 1,884,087,278 of record NC_056731.1, on the reverse strand, counting down.
ATGTTCTACACAAAGACTGGTACTTACGTATTATTGCAACCAGATTTTCACGGTTGTGAAATTCGGAAATTTCAAGTGAAACGAAGGCATGAAACAGTGTAACATGTCCTTCAAAGTCCTTATTTCTGATGAGAAAGTTTGTATTACCTTTAGGACAAACAATTTATAAAATCCTCTGTCTGATTTGTGTGCATTACAGATGCACGCTTGAAAAGTCATGGCTGCTATCGTACTGAAAAATGGAATGTGTAAGTACAGATTGCTCCAGGTTGTAAAAGAGCTAGTGTTAAAATCTGGCCCTATATTATGTGGCTAAAATTTCACAAACCTGATTTATTAATAGCAAAATGCAGAGCCCAAAGGATGAAAGACATTTCAATGACCTTCTGTTGTTTTCTGGAGTTAGTATTTACCGGCATTTTTTTTTTTTTTTTTTTTGCTGTTACTTACGGACAGCAGTAGTCGTCGATGAGTCAGAACTGTTACTTTTTGTGAAATCTGGCATACCTTGTGGTCTGCAATTATTTAGTAATAAATCACATTTGTTAAATGTAACCAGCACTATATAACAGGGGCACTTTGTTAAACTTGCTGTTACACCTGTTTTACAGTCCTGCAGAATTCAGCATGTACTATGCCAGCCCTGACAATTAAAGCGTGCATCTGAACAGCACGCAAATCAGGAAGAGGATTTATAAACTTTCTGCTCTTCCTGAAGGTGACCCACACTTTTTCGTGAGCAGTAAGGACTTTCAGTAACACTTTACAGTGATGCATGGCTTCGTTTCAGATGAAGTAGGCTATTTTCGCAACCGTGAAATTCTGGTTGAGATAATACGTAAGTACCCAAAGACTTTTAAATAGTAAGGGGTCCTTTATTTCTGTATATGCCAGGCATGGGGATTGTTTAAAAATGTGATAGGATGCAGAGAGGTGAGACAGAGAGAAGAGACAAGCTTTGAAGCCCTTCAAGTCTCTTTATCAGAAAACTTTACCTCTCTTCCAAATACAAGAAATGGCATGCAAGTGTGTTCAAAAGAAAAGAGCGCAGTACCCCTGAAATGGTCTGATAAGAGCTGTGCAGACAGGTGCAATTTCTACTCTAGCGTGAACGACAGCTCAATGGGGAATCAGGTGGGCAATGTCATATGCTTTGCAAATGGTAGCAGCTGCATAGGAATTAAATGAAAGGTGAGAGGTTATCATGTTAGCGGACTCCAAGGTCTTTTGCTATTTTGTCTGTTTTTAGCTGTTGGCTATCAACAGTATACAAAGCTGGCTAAAGATTGTGTTTTTACCAAATGCCACAATGCTGCAATACAGCATCATTCATATGAAATGTTAAGTGGTGCTTAAAGGGAAGTGGTGTCAGCAGAGTTAAGAGCAATACTCCCAGGTCTGCAGTCATCTGTATATCTGATGAGAGAGGCACTGAGGACAAAACCTGGAGGAATCCACTAATGAAAGGAGGAAGGTGAGAGTAGGAGACCCTCTATTTTTACTATAACTTTGAATACTGACCCCCCCCCCCCCACAATACCATGTCTGAGTAGGAATGTCTGATCAGTGCTCATTCCAGGATGAATTACTGATCAAACCTGCTAATACCGCAGCAGCATGAATCATCTATTAAAACTGCTGCGTACTGCAACAGATGAGCTGTGCTTTCAGTTTGTCTGTGTGTGTGTGTGTGTGAGGCCACAAATATGGTATCTTTCTGTGCAACACAAAGTCTCCAAACTACAGGGCTATGCACCTCATCCATCCCTCTACATATGTCCAGCAGCCTGCTGCATGTCCTGCTTGAAACCATCTATCCACCTTAGCAGGCTGTGACTATTCAGACAGTGTTTGTTGAGGAATATCATGTGGTAAATAAACGATAGTGTGAATTCCACCAAGTACCTTTCCCTCTGCTTCATACACAAAATATAGACTGAGATATGGAATTACATTTTATACCTTTACTCCTATTTCTGATGTTTTACCTATTCCTGCTACTTCCCTTCATCTTGCAATTTAATGTGTCCCAGGAAGGATATCTTGTCTATTTGCAGAGCCCTTGTATAGATGCAGACACTGAACATTTCTGTTTCTGAATCCTGTTGCACTTGTCAGCCCTTCAGAACAGATGGTTTTGGTGCTGTCTCCTCTAGTAGTCTGTATAGTGGCTGAATAAGAATCCAGCTATAGATACTTTGTGAATCACAAAATTAAATATAGCTTTACATGGAATGGTACACCCAGTGACCATTATAACAGCTGGTGACTACAGACATGATGAGGCATTCACAGGGGTTCTAAAATTGAGTGAGTTTCTGTAACTGGTGATGTAATCAAACTCTGTTTTATGGACAGAATACAAACTCCCTGCATTAGAGAAAGGAAGGCTTGCCCCCATTTCAACCAGGATAGAATTTTTATGTTAGTATTTTTTTCTGTACAATTCATTGAATTTTTAATTGATGAAACAAGACTCGGTTAAATGAACTATCTCGGGGACATTCTTATGGTTGCCATAGTACTGGCATATACTTCTCAACCTCTTAGAAATCTGGACAAAGCCAAAATGATGGCAGCAAAAGCTTAAAAAACTGGACAGATTTTAGATGCTTATTAACTTAAAAAGCTTTTATAACAAAAGGTTTTGTGTTGCTATACATTTTCTGATGGATCTAAAGTCTAAAACTCGTGTTTGCTGTTATTTAGTGACTTACTTTATCAATAATATGTGCAGAAGACTACACATTTTATAAGGAACAGACCAAAAATATGAGATAAAAATCTGTATAATATGTGAAAATCGGAATAAATGACAGGCATGCACTGCCAGGAAGTGTATTTTCCAGTAACAGATTATCCCATAAGGTATGAGTGCAAAGGAATATCAGAAATTCACAATACAAGATTTCTTACTGAAGGGGAAGTCATCTAACAGTTTTGACATTTGAAGGATGGAGCAAACAATTAGAGTTGCATGGAAGTGTTCTTATAGCCCGAAAAATGGACAAACATCTGTAATCTGTTAAGACAAGGTAAACATTTCACAGAAACAGAAATGCTCAGATTGTCCATATATATCATAGTTGTGACTCAAATAGAATGCACAAAGCTGCTAAGATGGGATGTTTAAGCTGGAGAGTTGAGGTTATTGGAGTGTGTATTACCATATGACTGGAGAGTCGAGGTTATTGGAGTGTGTATTACCATATGATTTTTTTTTGATTTTTGAAAGTATGTATGTACATACACATGGTAAAAACTGCAAGAAAGACCCAGGCAAGCTAGATTCTTCTCTGTGTAATACTTTAGACCTCATGTAATGAAGTCCTATGGGATATATATGCAAATGACTCCTTAAGGACATGCTAGTGTTTCATCTACATGTTTTCTGAATGCCCATGACTGTTTACTTTTAAGCATTTATGGGTACATTCAGACCAATAAAGCCAAACCTCTCTAGCTGTAGAATACATGATTAGATGTGTTCAACCTTGTCCATACAGCGTAAGTGGATTGCTTTAGAAACATAGAGCTAAAATCAAGCCTGAAGTCCATAAACATAAAGCTGCCTGTAAAATATCACAAATAACATTCAGACAAAAGGGTAAGAAGGTCACACAGACAAATCATTCAGTAAAAACCATACGAAAGACCCAACCAAGCTAGAGTCTCCACTGTGTAATACATTAAACCTCCTGTAGTGGAGGCCCATGGGATATAAGCAAATGACCCCTTACAAACATACCAGTGGTTCACCTACATGGCTTCTGAATGCCCATGACTTTTGACTTTTTAAGTCTTTATGGGTATATTTAGGCCAATAAAGGCAACCCCCACTTGCTATAGACATGCATATTTTGGCCTTTTTTACCTCATCAATACAGCATAAGTGGATTGTCTGGCTATTCTTTAGAAACACAGAGCTTAAATTCAAGCCAAATGTCCATAAGCATCAGAGTGCCTTCAAAGTATCCCAAATAACATTAAACCAAAGGAGAACACCTGCAAAATATCCCAAATAACATCTAGACCAAAAGGAAAAAGGTTCACAAAGAGAAACCATTCAGTAAAAACTGGAAGACATCCCAGCCAAACTAAAGTCTCAACTATGTAATACCTTTAGCTACATAATGGTTATCTGCAGGTATGAGAGAAGATGAGTAGAACTGTTGTTAAGGAAGCGAGTACAGGAAAGAAACGTGCAGTATATTGATGCAAAGAATCAACATAAAACCATAGGCCACAAACAGCTAAGTACCTCTGCGTACATCCGTTTGTCCATGTTTACCACCTAATATCAAGTCTACACCTCATCTCTACCTTCTTTTTGTAAGTATAACATTTCCTTGCAGCTTGCCAATCTGGCCTTAAGGAAGGCACACAAAGAAGGAAGGTGATGAGTATTTTAGTGCATGTTTTGCCTCCTTCATCTTAATATAAGCTATTATGCATTGTCAAAACAATAGAGTTGTTATATAAACTCAAAAAAACTCAAAAATACATGGGGAAACCCCCCAACATACCCAATTTTAACATTACTTTTGTTTTTACTGATTTTTTTTTTTGGATAATGAAAATTGTGGAACTGAAATTCCTTAAGATAGACTTGGGTTTCTGTGATATCTATTTTATGTACTGCTCCACAGCACCTTTCTGACAGCTACTGAACACAGCATTGGTCTTTGCATCTGCTGCTCTCTTGGCCAACAGTGTTTCCTCATATTGCCCCTTAATAAATCCACCCCATCTTTATAGAATGAATCCTATGCAGGTTGATTTCAAGACCTGCGTCAGTATGAATGAAGCATCCAGAGCTTATTAAAGCACTATTCTTTCTCTTAGCTTCATCTGCATGGTTTGCATAATAGGAGATTGTTCTTACAGGTGGCCCCCCCATTGGCACGATTTCATGTGGAGGTGTTCTCTAAACAGGTTGCCCTTACGGGGTTCTCTACGAGGTCTGGATGTGTTTGGTAGGTTTTGTTTCCATGGGTATCAGGAGGTGGTGATGGCGGGACATATTTTTTTCACCTGCTCCAGGTTGAGGGGTTTCTGGGATTTATTTCTTAGGAGGTTTTCTGTTCCAACCTTGTTTGCTCCGACTATGGACAAGTGCCTTTATGGCAATTATAGTTGTTTTTGGACACCTGTCATCTGAAGGGCAGATTTTGTTCTATTTTCTGTTTTATATTTTTTATGGGTGGCAAGGTGTAAACAGTTGCATTCTTCCTACAAATGTTCTATTTTTGTTCTTTATACTATTATTGGGGAGTAGTTGGGACGATAGGGTTATAGTGATGTGATTGTGGGATCTCTTGTTGTTTTATTTAGCTTTGTTTGTTTCTAGGTTTTATTTCTGACTTGGTGTTTTTCAATAAAGTGTGGCTTACTCTATATTATATATATATATATATATGTGTGTGTGTGTATATATATATATATATATATATATATATATATATATAGCTTCCCTTCAGAACATCAAAATTTCATATAACCAAACCTTATTTTGCCAAGACAAAAACATCACAGCTCTTTTAGCCAAATGGCAAATTTTTCAAAGGGTAAGTAAATAGTTGACCAACACTGGTGAACTTTGCTATTTTCCCCACTGTAGTGTGATCTCACAGTTGGTATATTTAATTGGGGGGGGGTTGTGAACAGGTGTGGACCCCCCATGGGGTGTGGTGGGCAAAGCCCCCCACTTAGGTGGGTTTGACATACTGAGGTGTGTTTTTCGCTGTAATGTTGGCCAAATGTTTACTTACCCTTTATAAAATTTGCTTTTCAGCAAATAAAGATTTGAAGATTTGGTGTTTACTTCTTGGCAAAGTGTATATATATATATATATATATATATATATATATATATATATCTTTTAAATACCATAATTTCGGAATACCAAAGACAATAATACTGAGACAGAAATGCTGAAATCTCACAATAAATCGACACCCATAGTAACGAATACAAATATGCAAACCTTACTTACAACCCCCTACACCAAAGCAGTACTATACAAAAACAACACTATATACTTCAAAAACAATAAAGAACTCTTTAAAAAAATTAAATAACTACCACTTACCTTTCCTCTGCAAACCGGACTATCTAAAACTCACCTAAGTGGGGTGCTTTACCCCCCCACCCCCTCCAACTATATATAACAAATTTGGGATCGCACTACAGTGGGGAAAATGCAGATATCCTTTTCCACTACTGCCGTGAGTGTACAAAACGTCTGCCATATTTGTTCACATACTTCCTATACAAATTTGAAGAGACATGCCTCATTTACCAACACTAAATAAGGACTTCCTATAGTAATATCACTATTCCCACATTAGCCCTTCAAATCTCAGTCTTATCAGACTCAGTATTCTAAACTTACAGTATTTTGGGTGTCGTTTTTTTAAAGTTTCAGTATTGTGAGATTTCGGCATTCTGGTCTCAGTATTATGGTGTTTGGTATTCTGAAATTATGGTATTTAAAAGAAGATCCATATATATATATATATATATATATATATATATATATATATATATATATATATATATATATATGGGTCCCCTGCATTATACATGTCTATATCTATATCTATCTGTGAGTCTCCTGCAGTTTGTTGAATGTCATTTGTTCAAACAATGTAGATGCAGGGGTGTGGTTTAATGTCAATGGTACAGATAGCAGAGCAATGGAAATGTTGATGGTGTGTAATGTCGAGACAAGCAATTGGGCTTGGAGCGGTGAGAGTGTTTGTGCATGTGTGTGTGAGTTAGAGTTAGGGTCGGGGATAAGCAAAGGATAGGTGCTGTATGTGTGTGTGCGAGTTTGGGTGTTTTAGGGATAGGGTCAAGGTTAGGTCAGGAGACAGATATAGTGCTATTTGTGTATGTTTGAGAATGTTTGTGTGTCTGAATGTGTCTTGTGTGCTGGCAGTGTTGCAGGAAGGTTTTTATGAAGGTAAATTGTAAGGTTAGGGTTGACGGAAGCAGAGTGTTAGGGCTAGGATTAGAGTTAGCACCCATTAGTAAGGTAGTGCGGAGGCAAAGCCTAAATAATTCAAAATACAGTATTTTCTTACATAATTATCACATAGAAAGAGCTACCAAAACTTATGTCTCAATTCACTTTCTAAAGTGTATTACAAACATATCAGTTTTTATATCAAGTTAACTATTCCTAAAGCACCAGAAATGGACTCCATAACTAATAGGGTCTGCTTCCTGTTATATATTATTTAAATGAAAATCTTTCTGGATTGGTCAGAATTCACTTACAGACAAACATTTTAGATCACAGTCCCTATCCTAAATTTAGTTCTGAGTGTTCGTTCATGTGTGGTTTCAGAAATGATGTCATCTCAGTCTTGTCAGATATATATATATATATATATATATATATATATATATATATATATATATATATATATATATATATATACATATATATATATATATATATATATATATATATATATATATATATATATTCTTCCTAGCTGTCACTGAATTTAGGCTTCTCTAATTTCATCTCCCATATTGTCCGATATTGCTGGTTCCCTGAACCATGTTCACCCTTCCTGATATGACCCATGCAGAGAAGATTTCCCTTTTAGAAGAGGCTATACATGTGGGGAGGGTGTGACCATTTCTGGCATCTACAGGTTCTAAGAGGAGTCAGCTGTCATGTGTGAGATTTGAACTTGTCCAGATGAGAAGCCATCATACTGTGGCCTGCAACTTTTCTCTCTTTATGTCCTACCTCCCACTGACATGCAGGACTGCCATCATCATGTGTGCATCTAATGATACTATGAAGACCATTCCCCCACCTACATAGTATGATATTATCTTTATAGTCCATTATCAGCTCAGCAAATTGCAATTTATGTTTAAATGTAACCTCTGAATAATCATGATCCACATAAATGCATTTTCCAAATACTGCACAGCAGATCTATTTCATGGTTACCATATATGCCATAAAAATGCATTCTTTCTCATATATTATTATAAATTAGATTAGAATTACTCTTGGTTTCCTATATATATATATATATATATATATATATATATATATATATATATATATATTTTTTTTATCAAATTGAGATAATGTCAACCTCACTACTTTATTAGCACACAAAGAAATTTTCATAAAATCTGTCCACTGCATTATCTTAGTTTTAATGAAATCAAACAAATCTATCTCTTTTCCTGTATCATACCTGCAAGTCTCAAATTCTTTCCACAAGGCTTTTCCTCCTTGAAGGCTAACTGTGGCCGAGGCGCTAGACATAATAAATTCTTTGACTGCTTGGATTCCTGTTTTTTTCGTTTGTGGTGAAGCAATTTGGTGCTGTGGCTTTGCTCTTTGTGTGGTGTTGTATTTGTTTTCCTCCATTAAAATCAGCTTCTGCTCCAAATGTTTCATATGCCCAACAGACTTCATCACCTTCTCAACAATCTTATCAACTTTCTATCTAATTGGAGTCATGATGACATCTTGTTCACACAAAAGCTCACAAGTGTCTTCAGTCATTTCCAGATGCCTTAAATATCCATACAGGAAGCATTTAATTGTTGAAGTCCCATTTTATACCTTCCAAGGTACTAGCTGCTGCTTTAAAATTAAAATTTTAAAATGATTCAATGTTTGATATCATCACCATTATCACAACCTTAAGGGTCTTCCAACACTTTTCTTTTAAAATCACTGAACATATTTTCTGCACTTTCTGGTTTCTTTCACTATCATTTCACATGCAGCATTCTCACACAACTCATTACATTTTCTTTAAACAACATAATGTATCTCAAAATGGGACTTTAATTATTTGTATTATATGGATCCCTCTTTGGAGATGATCCATGTGAAGAACTATGAGGCATTCTCTTCCATGTGCCTTATTTCACTACCTTGTTGTTCAACATTATGTTTCAAAAAATTTGTTTTGCTAAGTGAATTTTGTTAAGTCTTCAATTGGACGATTCCAAGATGGTTGCCAGCTAGAGAACATGCATTCCATACAGCTCCTAAAAACATCCGTTAAACTAACCAAACAGAAGGTCAGCTCTCTAAAAGGAACCTTGAAATAAAAACCATCTATAATACTAAGCAGCTCTTAAACAATAAAGAATCCATTTTTAAAGTAGTATATACAGGTTGCTCACAATCGGGAGTGAAGAGGTTGCTGTACAGAGACTCCACCACATGTATCCAGGCCTCAGTAGTCCAAAAATCAAAATTCTACAAAAAGTAAAGGGATAAATAAAACTAAAGCTAAATGAAATGGAACAAATGGAAGCCCAATCTTCCAAAACCAGGTTATCATTAATAGCATCACCAGAAAAGGACATATGCACAAAAAGACAGAAAACTTCAAAACAGCAACCCGACTCACAAAAACAAACCCAGAAACTCAAACCAAAACAACCCTTCCATATGGACGAACTTAAAGCAGCTTTATTACCACTTCAAGCAAAGATCCAGAGCTTCTCTTCAAAATTATCATCTTTTGGAAACAATCTGGAACAAATACTAGCTAGACTTGAACAAATTGAAGCGAAAACCAAAAAGTCCCAGAGAAATTTGAACACGCACAGTTATCTTCCATAACTAAAGAAATCTTAGAAATGTTACTGGAAAACAAAGAACTAGCTCAATGCATCACTATATAAAAAATACATTGTATGCTTCAGAAATCACAAGTATCAGAATCCCCTAGACAAATTTATGTAAAGATCATGAATGCCTCCCATGCTCATACAATTATCCAGACAGCGAAAAGCAAAAAGTTTATAATTTGGAAAGGCCACAAGATTACCATAAAGCAAGATTTGCCTCTTCCCATTGAACAACAAAGACAAACACTATCTCTATATTGCACATACTTACTGAATAAAACAATCAAATTCCAGATGAATTATCCAGCAACAATTATCTTTCATATTAATGGTAATTATTACCAAATCAACAACATGGAAGAAGTAAAAGCCGCCTTTCTGAGAACTTTCAACAAAACTCCGAACATGTGAACTACTGTTGCTTAGTAAAATAAATAAAGGACATACACATAAAAATGTACTATTAAAGTCTGCTGGGACAAAACATTACCTGAATCCCTTACAAAAACAAAAGGTATATAAAATTTTAATTACCTGAATCTGTGCTGATATCTCCTTTTCCATCCTAACATTCTAAAACCTGACCAAAACAGAAAGTTATGCAATTAACCCTGACCTCTAACCTTCACAGTACATGTTTCCCAGAAAAGTAAGCTGCATGAGTTTAAAGGTCAGTTAATCAACCATGAATGCCCTGAGACTCATCGTCCCTTCGCATGGCTCTCCTCAGCTAAAGCGGACTCAGCAATGATGGAAAATGTACCATTAGCAGATATGCATGATAGAAGTAATTACAACCAGTCAAGTGGAAAGTAAGGACTCTGGTCGAATAATACTGTTTTTTTGCTAATTTAATTGCTGAGGCTGCTCACTAAAGTGTGCTAGCCTGTGTAAATCGATTTTACTGTTTGCCTAACTGCATTTCTGTGTGCTTTCCTAAAAACAAAAACAAAAAATACTCCTTGTTTTCCCGCCTTTGCTCGACTAGTTAAGACCAGTATACAGGCTTTGCTGTATTCTGGGCTGTGTGTAGTTCCTGTGTTGGCCATTGCTTTACTTGGATAGAAGGAAGTTTCTGAGCTCACCAGTGGGAGTGGGGAGCCTTGAGCAGCCTATCTGTCCCTGGGGGAAGTGATCTCAGCACTTGAGCTGTAATTCATTGGTTGCCTTGGACCATTTCTAGCTCTTTTCAAGTTCCCTGTATAAAAATCCGCCTCAGGGCGTTTATGCTGCTTTTGCTGGCGATTTACGCGCAACAGCGTTATACAGGTGTAAACTATTTTATACAGGTTTTAAGTTTTTCTGGCTCCGCCAAGTCTGCTCTTCAATTTTTCCCTTAGAAGCTCTACTCAGTCTATTTAGCTGTATATATTAGCACTTGTTTTCGGAACTTCTATCCTTAGCAAGCACTCATAATAAAACCAAGCACTCTTACCCTAAAGTAAGCACCACAGGCATCCACTACCCCTGTGAATACCCACTTCCCTTAAAGGCACAACACTCCTTATAATATTCTAGTATGTCGAGTGGTAGACCACTAGCATCCTCTCTTGTTCAGCTGGTTAATCTGGGAATCTTAAGACAATGTTACAATTGTCTCATGTACACAGACAACCCTCTCCTCCTTCCTACTAACACATATACTTGTGAGAGATGCAACTATATAGCCAGATTGGAGGCTGAACTCTCTCAACTCAGGACTGGCAAGACCAGTCAGGAGGAGATGCTACCCACACCCAAAGCAAAACCAGTCACACATAAAACCACCACTAATGCAAACCAAACACATAAAAACACAAAGACATACTCGGAGGCTCTTGTAACAAACTTACCAAAACAACAGAGGCCTCCAAAGCAGACACCCAGAAATACACCCCCACAAAACGCAACACCTACAACACATACCTCAAGCAACAGGTGTGTCGCACAATCACAGCCCCTAAGGCAAAATACTATGCCAGAGACATTAGTAATAGGTGACTCTATAGTCAGACACACCGATGTTCCACTTACCAGGCTGAATAAGGAGAGGGTAATGGTGAGCTGCCTATCGGGGGCTAGGATCCGCCACATTACACACGCACTCAGGTCGCTCCAAAGCAAGTACAAGTATGATTCAGTCATTGTCCATGCTGGTGTGAATGACCTGAGACGTACCTCCCTGGACTACATGAAAAGAGACATTGAGGAGCTCTCCGATTATGTAGCCCAGACTGGTATGACCCTGACCCTGAGCAGCATCCTGCCTTCACCAAGAATGATGCCCCAGTACAAAGACAAAATGATCAGTTTTAACAATTGGCTTAATCACTGGTGTCATTCTAGGGGGATCCAATGTCTGTCAGCCTGGGATGATATGCTGGACAAGCCACGTTGCTTTGCAAGGGATGGCTTGCACCTGTCACCACTGGGCTTCCGGATACTGGCCAAGGCTCTTGCCACCCCATAGTGCCTTTTAGGCAATGCTCAAAGGACAAATCAACCTCCATAAAAACAAAAATGGAAAAAATTAAGGGTAATGCTGCTCAACGCCAGACGTCTAAATCTCAAGATGCAGGCACTCGACGCACTTCTCAGTATGGAGAACATCGATGTCTGTGCAGTAACCGAAACCTGGTTTAAGGCTCCTGAGAGCACTCCAGCGCTACCAGGCTATACCTCATATCATGCGTTTCAACCTCAAGTTCCAGGCCGAACCACAAAGGGAGGGGGAGTGTCCATTTTCATAAAGGACACCTACACCTCTCGGTTGGTGGCTACCCATGAAGCATCAGAAACCATACAAGTTTTACTCACCATAGGCAAAACTGCCATACAACTGGTCGCATGTTATAGAACTCCCTCCCAATCCCATCAAGCATTCCTGAAAACAATAGAGGATATGAATGTCACACCAAACACCATCATATTGGGTGACTTCAACTACCCCAACATAGACTGGGCCCACTATTCTAGCCCTAACACCCTAGCCCAAAGATTCCTGGAATTCATAAACTCAAATGCTATGGAGCAACTGGTCACTTCTCCTACGAGGAGAGATAATATACTTGACCTGATTATCACAAACATGGGGTCCAAATGCTCCGCACCGGATATAAACTCCTCACTGGTAAGATCTGACCATAAACTGATCACGTTGGATGTACATATCCCACCCCCCCCCCCCCCACAAAAGACTACAGTGAAAAACTTTTCAAAAGCTGACTTTGTGCTCCTCAAGTCAGAAATGATATCCTTTAAGCCTACTGGGTTAATGGAAATCACATCCCAAAATGCTGAATCCTTCACAAAAGCCTTCTACGGACATCTCCAAGAATGCATGGATCAAGCAATCCCAACTAAAACCAAGACCCTCTCCACCAAGGGAAAACGCCCAGTTTGGTGGACCCCGGCTATAAACAAACTGTACAACAAAAGAAGGAAGCTACTGCAGGACAAAGCCAAATCCCACAAGGGAAAGGCTTCCCTGATCAGCACAAGTAAAAAACTACGTTCTCTCATAAAAACATCTAAAGCAAACTTTGAGAAAAAGATTGCCAAGGATACCAAAGACAATCACAAAGCTTTCTTCAATTATGTCAGAACCTTGGGAGGAAATTCTCAGATATGCTCTGAGCTAGTACACAATGACAAAAAATTCACTGACCCTACTGACATTGCCAACATTCTGGCAGATAGGTTCAGTGCAAATTTCTCCCCTCCCTCACCCCTAAAGATGAAGTAATTATCCCTGCTGAATGTAACCTACCTGTCATCACAGACACACAGGTGAAATCAGCACTCAACAAGGCAAAAAACACAGCATCTATGGGACCCGATGGTATCCCTGGTTGCGTGTTACGTGAACTCCAAGATGAACTAAACCCGCCCCTAAGAACTCTATTCAATCTTAGCCTCACTACAGGATATGTACCTGAACACTGGCGCACAGCAACAGTGGTCCCACTCCACAAAGGGGGAAATTCTACTGACCCAGGTAACTACTGCCCCATAAGTTTGACCAGCCTGGTCTGCAAGGCTATGGAAAGAATCATCATGGAACTCATAAATGGCGACATTGGGGATCTGCAGACCCTTGATCCCACACAGTTCGGTTTTGTAAAAGGCAGATCCTGCCTCTTAAACCTGGTTGACTTCTTTGAGACAGTCACTAGTGCCATCGATGAGGGCAAGGCTGTCCACACTGCCTATTTGGACTTGGCTAAGGCCTTTGACACGATACCACACTCTGGCATCATTGACAAGCTCAGCAGCCTAAATGTAAATCCATATGTCACAAGATGGGTAGCAAACTGGCTAAAAAACAGAACCCATAAGGTTAAAATTGCTGGAGCCATGTCAGACTCAAAACCAGTCACAAGTGGTGTCCCACAGGGCTCAGTCTTGGGTACACTCCTATTCGGCATTTACTTCTCAGATGTGAAAGCAAATATGGAAGGATTATGGCTGACAAAGTTTGCAGATGACTGCAAACTGGGTGCCATAGTTGATTCACCTGCCGACACACACATCCTACAGAAAGGTCTCACTGAAACGGACAACTGGTGCCGGAATCATGGCCTCAAACTTAACGCCAAAAAATGTATAGTCATCCCCTTTGGGAAAAACAAAGTACCCACAAATTATCACGTAGACAATAACCCACTGAATACGGAAGAAGTAATCAGAGACCTGGGGACTCAAGTCGATAGTGACCTCTCCTTTGACAACCATGTTGCCAAAGTGGTCAGAAAGACATTCTACCTTGCCCATCTCATCATGAAGGGATTCTCATCCAGATCAAAGGAGGTCATTGTACCTCTATATTCCTCCCTTGTCAGGCCCATGATTGAATATAATGCTCCATTTGGGATGTATCTCACCCGGAACATGCAACAACTGGAAAGACCCCAGAAGTACCTCACCAAGAGGATCATAGGTCTCAAACATGTGCCTTATCCAGCTAGACTAAAGAAACTCCAGCTCTATTCAGTAGCATACCGCCTGCTCAGAGGTGATTTGTGCCTAACATACAGGGCCATGTCCAACCAGGAATTGATGGACATGCTCCATCTCAAAAAATCCAAATCCACCAGAACCACACGAGCTAAAGATTTCAACCTCTGCACAAATATGAATAGGACATGCTGGAGGGATAGATTCATAACACAGAGGTTACCCATACTCTGGAACAAAATCCCAGTTCATGTGAGACAGAGCCCTTCATTGGCACTGTTCAAGAAAAATCTCGATGCATGGATGGGAGATCGCAAGTTTACCCCGGGAGTGACCTCAGTGTCACTACTAGACAGAGGTATAGTTTACTAAATAATGGGGTCCCACATGTGTCACTACTAGAGAGGCGCAACTATATAGTATGGGGTGGCGTAAAGCCACATCACTGTTGGCTAGGCTTATAAATGCCCCCGGGCAGATAGCCTAGTACACTACTATGAAACTATGAAACTAATAAACTACAGTATGAACATGGTACAGCAGTTCTCATATATAAAGAAGACAGAAAATGTGATCTTGGAAAACTTTGCATTTTAGACTATAAAATATAACTGATGACACATGTGCACAGTAAATCCTAAGCAGATGCTCTTAAATGACTGCTTAAAGAAAATACTAAAGTCCTTTAAAAGTCATTAATAAAAGAGACATTTGGACAGCCTTTCCTGAAATAATGACTATATCCTCTGCAACATACCTTTCACTCACTGTTGATGTATAAAATATATATATATGTATATTTGGGTCTCCTTCACATGGTCGACATTTCAAAATGCCGACTTTCATATGGCCGAGACCATATGATCGACATTTGAAATGCTGACCATGTGGAACCGGCATCTCCGTACAGTGTGGAATGGAAAGATTTCCATTCCTGCACTGTAGTACGATCTCGGAGTTGGTATATTTACGTTACAGGGGGTGTGAGGGGCGGAGCCCCCCTTTGGGGGTGCAGGGGGGCTTGCCCCCCTGCTAACATTCTTTAGGTAAGTGTTTGTTGTTTTTTACTTTTGTATTTCATATGTTCGACATTTCAAATATTGATCATATGGTCTCGGCCATATGAAAGTCGGCACTTTGAACTGTTGAACATATGAAGTAGATCAATATATATATATATATATATATATATATATATATATATATATATATATATACATACATGTAGATATATATATTATTTTATTTTTCAATACCAAGTAACCAAATAAGGAATTTAATAAATGCATTTGGAAGTTGCGCTAAAATATAGGAGTTGTTAGAAGGAGGAGGAGGGGGGAAGAAAGATAGAGGGGACAGAAAGATAAAGGAAAGAAGGCAAAAAAAAGAAAGTATTTGAATCAGTTCATAAAACAAATACTACTATACAAGAGAGTCCCAGTAAAGGGTTATAATTATGATAGGACTTCAAAGTTAATGGCTGACAAGTTTTAGATCTAGTCAAAGCTATGGTAGTGAACTCCATGCTTTAAGAATATAATTCTACATGAATATGCTGTCCAGAAATATACAAGCTAATGTGACTGCATCAAAATAGCCTACAAAAAGAAAAAAAAAAAGATGAAGAGATGAAGAGGTCTATTTAAAACAGGTAATGACAGAGAAAAATGGTGAACATAATTGTTGATAAACCAACATTTCATACTAGCTGGAAATGCCTTTGTTAAGAGTTGAAAATAAATTATATTATACTTTTTCAACTCATTCCAGTCATTTACTATAAAAATTTGTATGGATATAAATTTTACAACTTAAGATTTAAAGGAGTAAGCAAAGCCCAGCTTCAAATCTGAAAAAACATCGGTTATGTTGACAATAACCTCTTATTCTAAGTAGGTAATCTTTATCGATATTATGATAATCTTGAACTATAAATACGATTACTGGGTGCAAAGTAAGATGTGACATTTTTCTAGGTATTATTTTTCCTAAACTCAAACAATGAGATTTTGATATACACTCCTACACAACGAATATGTATGGTTTTATGTACACGTGGTTAGAAATAATTCGAGTAAACCTGCTATATATAGGTATGCTGTCTAAGGTAAGTGAATGTTAGCTTGTACCACACCAAAAATGCACAGCAACCAAGCGGAGATCAGGAACAGCGTGTCGAAACTAAAACAGGATACACCATTCACCATAAGCACGCACGTCCTGTAAAATGCTAAAGACACTCCTTACAGTTCAATATTTCAATTTGGAAGTCAGCAAACCACTTCAAAAATGAGAGTCCAAATGTTCCACGAACACAATTTATTCCAGATAACAAAGTGAGCGCTTTCGCCAATAGGCTTCCTCAGACTAATAAAATAGCTCTCAAAGACAAACATTTAAATACATTCAACTGTGCTGTGATTGGTTCGACACATTTCAAATCAGATAATTAAACCCACATTTCATTTTAAAACACAATGAACAACTCATATAAATATATCTCTTGTTCATAAAAATATATGCAATTCATGTATTACAAGACATATACTAAGACATATAGAAACATATATTAAAACATATAAAAACATATAAAAACTTATGCAAAAGCCCTCTCTTACAGTACTTAATTTCAATTTCTTAAAATATTAATGACACATTAGGGTCTATACACCCTTCTATTCCTTAAGATGGGTTTAACTTGTACTTTATCATTTAACCCTGGTGGTTCGTCAGCTTTCAGTCTGATTATCCACCTCATTTCATTTTCAAGGGTCAAGTTGACAATATCACCCCCTCTGGGATTAACATGCATATACTGTAGGACACTAAATTTAAACATATGGTTCTGTCCTGATGTCTGATGGTGTTTAGCTAGAGCATTTACTTCTGAACTTATTCGAATATTATAGTTATGTTCCTTATGTCGTTCTTTAAGGCTCCTATTAGTTTTGCCTACATAGAAGGCTGGACATGTGTCACACCTCGCAAGGTAAACCACATTTCTACTGTTACAATCAGTATTGGTATCAAAATAGAACCTATACTTTGTAACAGGATGAGAACACGGTTTCTACATTAATGAAACCACAGTGGTTACAACTACCACAAGGTACTGTGTTCCTATCCACCTTTCAGATGTTTTTATGCACCTTTTAGGGTTACATAACAATCTTTTAGATTTGGTTTATTTTGAAGGCAAAACTAGGTTCAAACCCTGCTATAGCACCAATTTCCCTATTGGATGACAGTATTTCCCAATGTTTATTATATATTTCTTTAATCACTCTAGTGTCCCTACTATACGTCATGACTGGTCTTACTGTTACTCTCTCTAAAGATTGAGGGATTTCTAAACCTTGATTCCCTTCTGCAAAGTAGGGCTTAGCTATCATAGACCTCAGTTCATCAACTTCAGCAATTACCCTCTCTATTGCTTCTGGATCGTATTCCCTATCTGTAAATCTCTTTCTCAACTCATTCACTTCAGTTTTATAACTACTATCTAGGGATTGTACCTAGATGCTCTCAAAACTGACCTTTCATAATGTTGTAAAAAATATGTTGTGGATGCATGCTGCTTTTATGAAGCAACGTATTCCTGTGACATAACTTCCTGTGGATGGAGGTATTTAATGTCCCATTTTCCATTCTAGTTATTTCCACATCCAAGTATGAGATCTTCACTTCTGAAAAATTTAACGTAAACTTTAAGAAACCAGTTGACACATTCAACTGTTGTACAAACCTCTCTAGGGTCTCTGTACCCCCCATCCACAGAAAAACAGGTTAGTCTACAAATCGACGGTACATCCCTACATGTTGCTTATAAAGTAGGTTCTCAAACAAAACTTGTTCTTCCCAGGTGGCCATAACTAGGTTGGTAGCTATTGGCACAAGAAGTGCCCATAGCTACGCCATCCTTTGTAAATATACATCCTCCAAAAACAAACACATTGTTGTTCAATATCGTTTCAAGATATAAAGCAACCAGGTCAATTTTCACTCTTAGGAAATCTGAATGTGTGGATAAATAGGTTTTAATGTACTGAACCCTATATCATTAGGTATCATGGTAAACAAACTGACCACATCTAACGTCACTAATAGATACTCAGTACTTACGTCCAAGTCCTTAATACTTGTATATAAATCTAACAAAAACTGTTTGCTATCCTTTAAAGTGAATTTATTCTCATTCACCAGCGGTCTCAGGGCTGTCTCTACATAAACGGACAAGGGTTCGGTCACCCATCCCTGACCAGCTACTATCGGTCTCATCGGTGGATTCTGATGAGACTTATGGACCTTCGGTAGTCCGTGAATAATAGGTAATGTGGGATTATCCACTTTAAAATAACTGTATAGTTCACTTGTGATACTAAAAGACATAATTAAATCATCCAACATATAGTGAACCTCCTTTATTTTCTGTCTCACATCTTCCATATCTATCTTCCTATAAAACCTATCTTCACTTAACAGATGTTCCATTCTTTTTTTATAGTCAGTTGCATCCATCAAAACAATGGGGCCTCCCTTGTCCATGAGGTCTAATCACTAAAGTGACATCACTTTTTAGTGCATTTAAAGCACATCTCTGAGAATAGTTTAGATTCCGTCCATGGCCCTTTTGTTGGTATGTTATGAAATGGTCATGTATATCCCTCTCCAACATCCTCTCAAATACCTCTAAAGTGGGGCATAATTGAGGGATGTAAGTGCTATTTGTACGGAACCTAGGTACAACATTTCCAACTTCCGATGTGCCAAAATCTAATTTTAATTGTAAGTTCCTCGTGAATAATTTCATATTCACTATTGACTCTACCACATCATCCCTTCCTGAGGGTATAAAGCTTAGGCCCTTGTTCAAAACCTGTTTTTCAGCTTCATTCAAGTTCCTACTTGATAAATTAACTATTAGCGAGGGAGCCTCTCCCACATCTTTTTTAGGGTTGGTCCCTGATAATCCTCGACTGACCCTTTTCTTTTGTGCCTGCCCCTGCTCCCTGACCTCCTTTGTTCCTTGCCTTGGTCTTGTACTATGGGGAAAGGGGTATTTCCTGTTCCTTTCGGTACCACAACTGTATTACTCCCTGTTAATATCTTAGACCTTACTGCTGGCTCCACAGTGGTAACTAATTCATTACCTTGGCCATTTTCACCTTCTATATAACTCTGTTGTAAGGGTAACAGCTCCCTATTTCCCTCTACTAAGGAACTGGTTGTCGCTTCTTGAGATTGTGTATTTATATTTCCTTCTGAAGAGATATGTTTATGGTCAATGAATGTTTTGATAATCTTGTAAGAAAATATACAACTGCTGATTTAAATCCAAAACTTGAAAGAGTGTTAGATGACATTATGTTGTTTGAAAAAAGGATGCTAGAACAAAAGAAAGTAAAAATAACAAGGGATGTTAGAGATTTTAGTAATAACAATGTATTCATGTGGCCTAAAGAACAATTCAGTATGAATGAGGCTAACAGGTTAGAACAGCGACGAGGATATTCATCGCATGGTGCTGTTCTAACACGTATAGCCAGTCCTAATAGTTTAACTACTGATATGAATGTTAGAAAGAGTTTAGGACACATTGACGAAGGAAAAAGGATGCCCTCGGTTAATGTTAATAATAATAAACATATCTCTTCAGAAGGAAATATAAATACACAATCGAGGATTATCAGGGACCAACCCTAAAAAAGATGTGGGAGAGGCTCCCTCGCTAATAGTTAATTTATCAAGTAGGAACTTGAATGAAGCTGAAAAACAGGTTTTGAACAAGGGCCTAAGCTTTATACCCTCAGGAAGGGATGATGTGGTAGAGTCAATAGTGAATATGAAATTATTCACAAGGAACTTACAATTAAAATTAGATTTTGGCACATCGGAAGTTGGAAATGTTGTACCTAGGTTCCGTACAAATAGCACTTACATCCCTCAATTATGCCCCACTTTAGAGGTATTTGAGAGGATGTTGGAGAGGGATATACATGACCATTTCATAACATACCAACAAAAGGGCCATGGACGGAATCTAAACTATTCTCAGAGATGTGCTTTAAATGCACTAAAAAGTGATGTCACTTTAGTGATTAGACCTGCGGACAAGGGAGGCCCCATTGTTTTGATGGATGCAACTGACTATAAAAAAAGAATGGAACATCTGTTAAGTGAAGATAGGTTTTATAGGAAGATAGATATGGAAGATGTGAGACAGAAAATAAAGGAGGTTCACTATATGTTGGATGATTTAATTATGTCTTTTAGTATCACAAGTGAACTATACAGTTATTTTAAAGTGGATAATCCCACATTACCTATTATTCACGGACTACCGAAGGTCCATAAGTCTCATCAGAATCCACCGATGAGACCGATAGTAGCTGGTCAGGGATGGGTGACCGAACCCTTGTCCGTTTATGTAGAGACAGCCCTGAGACCGCTGGTGAATGAGAATAAATTCACTTTAAAGGATAGCAAACAGTTTTTGTTAGATTTATATACAAGTATTAAGGACTTGGACGTAAGTACTGAGTATCTATTAGTGACGTTAGATGTGGTCAGTTTGTTTACCATGATACCTAATGATATAGGGGTTCAGTATATTAAAACCTATTTATCCACACATTCAGATTTCCTAAGAGTGAAAATTGACCTGGTTGCTTTATATCTTGAAACGATATTGAACAACAATGTGTTTGTTTTTGGAGAGGATGTATATTTACAAAAGGATGGCGTAGCTATGGGCACTTCTTGTGCCAATAGCTACGCCAACCTAGTTATGGCCACCTGGGAAGAACAAGTTTTGTTTGAGAACCTACTTTATAAGCAACATGTAGGGATGTACCGTCGTTTTGTAGACGACCTGTTTTTTCTGTGGATGGGGGGTACAGAGACCCTAGAGAGGTTTGTACAACAGTTGAATGTGTCAACTGGTTTCTTAAAGTTTACGTTAAATTTTTCAGAAGTGAAGATCTCATACTTGGATGTGGAAATAACTAGAATGGAAAATGGGACATTAAATACCTCCATCCACAGGAAGTTATGTCACAGGAATACGTTGCTTCATAAAAGCAGCATGCATCCACAACATATTTTTTACAACATTATGAAAGGTCAGTTTTTGAGAGCATCTAGGTACAATCCCCTAGATAGTAGTTATAAAACTGAAGTGAATGAGTTGAGAAAGAGATTTACAGATAGGGAATACGATCCAGAAGCAATAGAGAGGGTAATTGCTGAAGTTGATGAACTGAGGTCTACGATAGCTAAGCCCTACTTTGCAGAAGGGAATCAAGGTTTAGAAATCCCTCAATCTTTAGAGAGAGTAACAGTAAGACCAGTCATGACGTATAGTAGGGACACTAGAGTGATTAAAGAAATATATAATAAACATTGGGAAATACTGTCATCCAATAGGGAAATTGGTGCTATAGCAGGGTTTGAACCTAGTTTTGCCTTCAAAAATAAACCAAATCTAAAAAGATTGTTATGTAACCCTAAGAAGGTGCATAAAAAAACATCTGAAAAGGTGGATAGGAACACAGTACCTTGTGGTAGTTGTAACCACTGTGGTTTCATTAATGCAGAAACCGTGTTTGTTCATCCTGTAACAAAGTATAGGTTCTATTTTGATACCAATACTGATTGTAACAGTAGAAATGTGGTTTACCTTGCGAGGTGTAACACATGTCCAGCCTTCTACGTAGGCAAAACTAATAGGAGCCTTAAAGAACACATAAGGGAACATAACTATAATATTCGAATAAATTCAGAAGTAAATGCTCTAGCTAAACACCATCAGACATCAGGACAGAACCATATGTTTAAATTTAGTGTCCTACAGTATATGCATGTTAATCCCAGAGGGGGTGATATTGTCAACTTGACCCTTGAAAATGAAATGAGGTGGATAATCAGACTGAAAGCTGACGAACCACCAGGGTTAAATGATAAAGTACAAGTTAAACCCATCTTAAGGAATAGAAGGGTGTATAGACCCTAATGTGTCATTAATATTTTAAGAAATTGAAATTAAGTACTGTAAGAGAGGGCTTTTGCATAAGTTTTTATATGTTTTTATATGTTTTAATATATGTTTCTATATGTCTTAGTATATGTCTTGTAATACATGAATTGCATATATTTTTATGAACAAGAGATATATTTATATGAGTTGTTCATTGTGTTTTAAAATGAAATGTGGGTTTAATTATCTGATTTGAAATGTGTCGAACCAATCACAGCACAGTTGAATGTATTTAAATGTTTGTCTTTGAGAGCTATTTTATTAGTCTGAGGAAGCCTATTGGCGAAAGCGCTCACTTTGTTATCTGGAATAAATTGTGTTCGTGGAACATTTGGACTCTCATTTTTGAAGTGGTTTGCTGACTTCCAAATTGAAATATTGAACTGTAAGGAGTGTCTTTAGCATTTTACAGGACGTGCGTGCTTATGGTGAATGTTAGCTTGTAGTCTGATGAGACTTGAAACAGCAAAAGGTGATTGTCATACTTTGTTATTGCTTAGATATAGAGTGTACAATGATTATCATACATATTTTCTTAAAATGTTCTTATGTTTGCTTCTCTCTTTCAGACAGGGGATGTATGTGGATAGACACGGGGTGGGGACTCTGAAAGAGTTTGATGACAGCACAATAGTTCTGGTTATGTCAGTTGACTTCATGCAAAATACCAAGCCTATAATTTGGTACAAGCAAATTAAAAGTTATAAATAGTTTAATAGTTAAATGATCCTTATTAGATGTTAAGTGTTGACTCATGGAATATAAAAGGTCTTCAAAACAAAAAGAAGAAAAAATTAGTTATGCATTTGATCTGGCAAGCTAAATCAAGGGTAACTTTCCTTCAGCAAACTCATGTGACAAAGGAACAATGGGACAGTGATATAAATAAAAAGTTGATACAACAAATTATAGCAGCAGGGGACAGCACAGCCTCAAAAGGCACCGCTATAATAGCTAAAAAATCCTTTAAAGGTACTATTTTTAAATGTAGCACAGACCCTAATGGAAGATAGTGCTACTTTAGGTGCACTTATCCATTATACAAAAAAAACTACTATTTCTTAATATATATGGACTGTGCATGAAACAACAACCTTTCTCATATGAGATCTATAACCTACTAATGAAACTACCATATCACTTGCTCATAATAGGGGGCGATTGGAATATTCTAATCAATCCAGTAATTGATAGAACAAATAAAAATAACAAACAACCATCCCAAGTCACCTCCCTTCTAACAGAACTAATAGAAGACTTTAACCTGCTTGATATCTTTGCTATGCATAGATCAGGCAACTCAGTTAGTAAATATACTTATTACTCACCATATCATAAATCGTGGTCCAGAATTGATCTATTCCTAGTCTCTGAATATATAGCAAAATATGAAATTCTATATAAAATTCTATATAAATCTGAACCCAGATCCATCTCGGACCACTCAAAAATTGCCATCATAATAAAGGAATCAAAATCCAGCTATCTCACACATAACTTACCCAATTGGTCCCTAAAACCAAATGTAATCAGTAAAAAATATGTTATACAAGAAATCACAACTATCCTCACTCATTTAGAAAATAACATCACAATAACAAAAATACCCTATGATGTTCAATGGGAAGCAACCAAAACTGTTATCAGAGGCATACTAATCCAAAAGGCATCATTATACAAAAAACTAAAAAATGAAAAAAATAAAAAATATTAAAAATAAGTTGAAAATAATAGAACTGGAATTACAAAATAAACACTCCTTAGATTTAGAAAACTCAATGACCAAGTTTCAGAAACAGTTATATGATTTGCAAACACAGCAGTACTCTATCACAGAATTAAAACTACTATATAAATATGAGGAATGGGCTCAAACCCTTTCAAAAATCTTAGCAAGAATTATCAATGCAAAATAAGTGGAAATAAATTACAAAAATTAAACCTTAAACTCAGACAAGGATATCATCCAGGGATTTGAAGAGATCCACCAAAATTTGTACGGCCTGCAGGAAAAATCTCAAAATTGTTTTTATCAATATTTTACAAATTATTTAAAATTTCCACTTCTAAATTAAATACAAAGCAATACCCTAAAAGCCCCTTTAGCATTAGAAGAAATTAAACTAGCTATTGATAAGCTGAAACCAGACAAGGCATCAGGCCTGGATGGCTATGTGGCAGAATTTTATAAGACGTTTAGGCAACAAAAAGCATCTATCCTACTAAGAGTGTATAATTATATAATAGAATTTGGTATCTCTGAGCTGTACATAAATCATTCAAAAACTATTCTCATTTCAAAACCAAACTCAGATACCTCAAACCCTAATAATCATAGACCAATAGCTCTCATTAATATAGATATTAAAATATTATCAACAATATTAGTGAATAGAATCAAAAAATGATACCATTCTGAGCAATTGGGCTTTATCCCTCTCCCCTTATTTGTTCAATATCAATATATATATATATATATATATATATATATATATATATATATATATATATATATATTGAATCCCTATTACTACAAATAAGTCAAAGAACCGACCATCACTTTATGCAAATATCCAAAGTGCAAATAAAATACGCAGCATTTGCTGATGATTTAAGTATATATTTTGAATTTCCAAATGCAGATTTAATGAAAATCCTGGACTCTGTTGATAAGTTCTCAAAAGTATCAAACTCTGAAATAAATCCAAATAAATCAGTTATTTTCCCAATAAACCCCCTCAGCCACAAGGGATTTTATTTTCCAGAAACAAGAATAAAAGTAAATTATTCTTTAAAATACCTGGGTATCCAATTTAATCACTCACGAATGGATAGATTAAAGAATAACCCCTACAAAACATGGTCAAATATTACAAATAAAATTACCAGATGGAAAAACATAAAACTATCCCCTCCATCTAAAGCAGCAATTGTAGAAATGAATATTCTCCCAGAAATCCTATACCAACTAAACGCTATTAGCATTAACATACCAAATAAATTATTCAATAAAATTAAAACACAATTCGCAAAATTCATATGGCATTCTAAGAGTACTAGAATTAGTTATTGTAAATTAATACTACCTAAAGAAAAAGGGGGGGGGGCTCGGATTACCTGACTTTCAATTATACTATGAGATCATAAGTGCCAGTCGTATTTTCCAAATAACAAACTATGTCTCTACAAACAGAGAGTGGTACCCATTATTGATAAACCTGTACTACCAACATATAATCTCAACAAATATTAATCCTAAAGTTACTCCCTTTATAAGCCAAAAGATCCTTAAATCACTTAAATTCCACCCAGTAATTAAAAACAAAATTAAAACATTCCAGAAATTAATAGCATCCCTACAACTCCATAATACCCTTATCTTCTTACAACTAATCCATTTTAATCCAAATCTAAAACTAAATAATTGTATGCTAGATCTGGATCAGTATCCCCTAATAAAAAACTGCACAATCTGGGATTTCTATCAACTAAAAAAAACCTTCTGATGGAAAACATTAGAAATAGTTTAAGAGTAAGCAAAAAATATAATATAATAATTAGTCAAATACTTCTCTTTTTCAACTCAATAACCTGAAATATAAAAGTTAGTGAACAAGATATTAACATAACCCAGTTGAACCTTAAAACGCTACTACTCCTGTCCAAAATGCTATCAAATACCTACAGGCTAATAATAAAAATTACATTTGCCTTACCGCGGTGGTGGTGCTGCGGTAGCGTTGTCACCTCACAGTAAGACGCTGTCCGGTTCGATTCTCAGCTAGAGCGTCTTCTGCATGGAGACATGCGTGAATGGGCGTACCTTTGTTGAAGGTTGTGCATCAGGGCTGGTAACTCGGCATGTAAAAATCAACTACCAATCATTAGCAGACTGGAATTCTGCTGTGGTGACCCCTAACCGAGAAAAGCCGAAAGACGCAACAACAACAACATATCAAAATTTGCCTTCTGTGTGGTGTCTGCATGTCCTTCCCGCGGTCGAGTGGCATTCCGAAAGACATGCGTGAATGAGCGTGCCTTCGTTGAAGTTTGGGCATCGGGCTGGCAAATCGGCACCATAAAAATCAGCTGCCAATCATTAGCGGACCGGAGTTCCGCTGTGGCGACCCCAAACTGGGAAAAGCCGAAAGACAAACAACAACAAAAACAACATATCAAAATTTACTTCTATATGCAAAGTACTGGGAGGAAAGAAACAATAGCATTACCCCAAAGCAAAAAATATTAGCAATAGAGCACACCATGAAACTGACCCCTTTCAAAAGCTTAATATATACTCAAATCATGATTAACAATAATGCTTATCATATAGCTTTTCTTCTAAACAAGATAGATCCCACACACTCCCCATATTGCCCCTTCTGTACTACAATAGTAGTAGACACCCTACATGTTTTTTGGAGCTGCAAGAACATTTATAAACTGTGGTGCTTGCTAAGATCTAAATTGGAGAAAAAAGGATACACAAAAACAACTCTGTCATGGGAAACTGCAATCCTTCATATAATTCCGGAGAACATCACTTATATGAATAAACACATGTTAATTATATTGTGTGCTCTATTGAAATTTTACATAGCAAAAAACTGGTTGGACAGATCTAAAGTTACATGGGAAGATTTTAAAAGTTTGGTTACGAAATACAACCTAGCAAGCAAACTAATTACAAAAAGTCAAAAGAAACTCACATATTACCAGAATTATTGGGAAACACTACTTGATACTTTAACATAAAGACTATATAAGGAATTTAAAGAACTATGAAGGCCTTTGATCAGGATACTAAGGATTGCTTCTCAGACATTTCTTCATGACATAAAAACCTTTTCTTTTTTCTCCTTCCCTTATCGTATTAACTCCAGAGTGGAGCAAACTGTAATTTAAGGTGACATCAAAGTGTAAATAGTGTAGTTAGTTACTGCTTTTTAATTTGTATCTATATGTTTTGTATTATAAATGGACAATTCCCATAAAGGGTATACTTTTAATATATTTGTTTTCCATAAGGTACTAAGACATGCTTGAATACTGTTATCAAAGCAAATTTTATAGTAAATGTTACTCCCTTTAGGGATATACACTTAACACCTGCTATGTATTTGTGTGTGGTCAATTGTTAAATACTGTTGATTCATTGCTATATGACCTGTGTTGTTAATATAACAAGAAAAAACAATAAACATTATATCTGAAAAAAGAAAAGTCTTCATTTTAAAATACTCAATTTTCAATGTGAGATCTTACAAAAAAGTCAGTTACTGTACGTCATTTCATCCACATGTGAATTATTGGATGAACTCATCTTCTGCCTTGACAACAAGGGTCCAAAAATTGTAAGAAAGTAAATTATCTAAAATTTATAGTATTTCAGACAATTCAAGGTTTAGAAGAAAGATGCTTTCCTTAAAAGAAAAAAAAAATCAAAGCAAATGCTGCAAATCACAGTGTGTGGATACGTTCTTTCGTATCAGAATATGATTTGATAGAGGAACATCTGTGCAGAGATGTCTGCTTGGTAAGCATCACAAATAGACACCCTCATAGCCAGTACATTTTTCATTTTCATAAACCTGCCATAATCCTTTTTATGCAGCATCTTCTTGGTTGCTCAGCTACATGTTTGCTATTTGTTTCTTAAATGTATCCTACCAGATAACACTAGGTAGAGAACCCAGGCTGGTATAATTAGCAATAGATTGCCTAAAAATCCTGTACTTCTGAATCTTGAAAATCAAATGATTGACTCTCCAGTTTTCTAAAGGTTGATAAGAGTGAAACAGTGTCAGATTAAGTACTGCAGCCATGTGAGAACACGAGGACCACACACGCTCCCCCATCGCTTTTACTACGTTTGGACAGACTAGCCATTAACTCACTTTGATATGATTACACAGAGAAAAGACTCATCAGTTGTACACAGTCTCTTGTAGATGTAACACTCTTCAAATATCCACAATAACTATACCTTGTATTTGATCATTAAGTGATCCTTTGACTGGAGATGCCTTCTGGACAGCAGACTGATAGAACACTGAAACCTATGTTACAATAAAATCACCCTGATAAAGACACTATGATTGTTCATGCTTATAGTCCTAAAGCGGTTCCACATGGCTGTAAAAAAGAATGTTGGATACTTGGCTGGAAGTTCAGTGATACTGTGATTTGCAACAGATTTCTTGTAAGAGTTTCCGTTTTATCCACTGTCAATCGATTTTTCATTTTATGCCAATGACTTTAATCAAGCCCAGCCCAGTTTACTTCAGATCAGTTGAAGTAGCCCTCTTTTAGACTGATAGGTTAGTACTTGGATAGCTGCCCTTGTGGGCTGTTTTAAGCCTAGCCAGTTATCCCAGTTGAGAATCAAACCCTACATCTTGTGTTTGTAGAGCAAACACCTTTATTATTATGCCAACACACCAACCCAGTTAGTACTGAGCTTCTCAGTCTGTGACCACCACAACTACTGCCTTTCATGTTTCTATATCAAATTTATTTCTACATGACATCTGTTCTGACACTTCTAATAAACTTAACCTAATTAAGCCTTTGTTGTAGAATATTAAACATTTAGCCTACTTAAGCCTTTGTGGTAGAATATTTAACCTCTTGTATTTATTAACACACATTTAAATGATAGATAAATAACACGGGTTTGATAGAAATATTAGTATGGGTATCTATTCACTCCCCTTTTATTGACAAAATAACAAAACCAAGAAGAGAAGGGAGGATCCCTGTATATTGCCATAGGCTAATGTTACTGGAATCTCATCCTTTAGATATACGCACAGATAAATAGCTTAATACCAGGAATGTGCTGGTACACACTAATGTTCTACAAAATTAAACGAAGCATGTCCTGTACTAAAACCAATTAAACATTTGAAACTTTGTGTCAAACACCAGTTAATGATAATGAGAAGAATAGCAGGACATTTCTGTTCGTATAATTATCGACAACCAACTGTGCTGAAGTAATACAGCATCACCAGCATCACGCACCCGGAGTATCCTGTATGCTATCATACTGTTACTAAACATGAATAACAGTAATTAAATCCAGACTCTCACAGCTAATGGGGCTTCTCAGGAAGAGGTCTTCGTAGTGAGGGAAGGTAGTCTACAAACAAGGATCATAAGCCACACTCAGGGCTATGTAATTCCGAGTACCAAGCAAGAGGCTTCTTCAGGTGTTGCTTTGGTAACATTACTCTTTACAATCTGTAAACCCAGAAAAGTTGCTACACTAGTTGTTTTTCACACTCCTATGACTGTCTGCACCTTCTCCTCTAATAGCAGCTCTATTACATCATTAGAAGCTTGTCAGGCATCTGTGCATCTTGAATTAAAGTTGTTGATGTTAGAATCATAGCTTTTTCTCTGTTGCCTTCCTGGGAGGATCTGATGCATTTTCATTTCAATATATATGTTGTCCATGCTGGTGGAGATGGGAGTTTGTAGCTTTTGAGTAGAATTTGAAATTGCTGCAGACTTCCCTGATACTGTGCTTTACAGTACCTTCTGAAGTGGATCTCACCTCTCCCTTCTTTCTGTGAAGAACTACAGAGATATTTTTGTAATGTGTTGTAGAGTTGCTACTTCCATAGGATCATAGGATCATAGGAAGTTGCCAGGCTAATGGCCCCAGGGCCCTTACAAGCCTATCAAAGTTCAACCCATGTTCCCAAGGGTGTCTGATTCAAGCAGACACTACAATTAGTACCTATTGCCTCTATCCAAGAGGGACACAGTTGGAACCCTGGGGTGAATTTCTGGTTACAAAAATTGTCCAAATTATGCTTAAATAGGGTCAGTGAGGGGGGCTTTGTTTAACATGAATAGGAAGCTTGTTCCAAAGGTGGGGCAACCTCTGTGAGACAAATCTGTCTCTCCAGCAAGTTCTGTTGATGTCACATTCCAGGTTAAGGTCCTTTGGGCAAGTGACCCGTGCCATTTGACTTGAGAATGAGCAGCATTTCCAATAAACCTGTCAGAGATTGCTCTATATGCAAAGCACAGGTCACCTCTGAGCAGTCTGTATGACACAGAGTAAAGTGACAATGATTTCAGTCTGTCCAAATAAGACAGATCTTGAAGACTCTGAATTTTCTTTGTAAGGAACCCTTGTCATCTCTCCAATTGCTGCAGATGTTTGGAAGAAACATACCAAAGAGAGCACTGTACTCTATTATTGGCCTGATGAGTGAAGAGTATGGAGGGGTTATAACCTCTTTTTTTTTCTGCAGGAATGCCTTTACTTATGAGATGAGAAATATAAAATGGCCTTCTTACCACTGTGGAGACTTGGTGATCGAAGTTAAGGTTGCTGTCAAGCTGTGTGCCCAGATCTCTCACTACTAGCTGTGTGCTTCAGGTATTGCTATTGATGTGGTAGTTTGCAGGAACATCGCCCTTGCTGAAGGGGATGATAATGCATTTTTTTGCATTACGTGTAAGACCATGACTTTGCCACCAGTCATTAGTCTGTGTACGGCCTTCTTGCAGGATGTTGATATCGCTAGGGCTTTGACTGATCATTCACAGGTTTCAGTCATCAGCAAATGTTGTCAGCCACAGTCCTTTAGCTTAAGCCAGTACTTAGATTCTAAACAGTAGCGCCCCAGAAACGATCCCTATGGAACACCACTGGTTACTGGTCTGCTGGAGGAGGTCGACTCCCCTATTTTGACCGTATTTCACTTTGAAAAAACCTGTGGCACTTTACTTAGGGAAAAAAAAAGAATGTTAATCATTTTACTGTGTGACTTCTAGAATTGTTGGCTACTTTAAATGAGCTGTCAAGACAAGACTTTCTTTAAAAACATAAGTCTTTTCCCAAGAAAAAAATGCTGCATATTTTCAGTACAGTCTTACAGTCCATCCCTAGATGGCTTCTATAGTCTGTCTCTGTAGATATAATTCTTACCTTTTAATCATTATTTACTAAGTCTTTTTGCTCAGAAGTTAAGCTTCATGGTCCTGTGAGTTCTTTTAATGAGTAAGGGTGGAACAAACTCAATTTGCAAGGGTGCATTGAGGGCAGTTTATGGGAAAAATTACTGTCTGATCTTTCCAACCTTTCTGCCAAGGCTACTAGCAAAAGACAACTGCAATGAGCTGTTACCTGTAGTCTGGTGGTGCAAGGTTTGATTCCCTCAACCTCCATTGCCCAACTGTGTGATTCTGAGCAAGTCACTTAACCAGAAGGTGCTCCTGGTCCGAGTCTGACAAAGGTCTATAGAGATCAGTGCTCTATCCCGGAATACAAATACAAATAAATAAATAATCCCATGAGTAATTTTCTAAGCCGCCTGTTTAACTTTACAACTGATATATTTTTCATCATTGTATCCTTATCACAACAAAAAGTTTCTGCATCTGTGATACTTGCATGGAGAATGCAGTCTCTGTAAATGCAATTTTCACCCTCCTGTTCTCAAGCTGTATCTTGTTGAAGGCTAACAAGTTTATTTCTCCCATGACTAAATATTTATAAAAGTATTTACAGATTGCTTTAGTTTTATAAATACATTTTATTTCTGAAAAGTATTTGTAAAACTAAAGCAGTTGGTTATACTTCAGCAGCGGTTTGTCAGTCTTTTGTTCCAGCATTAGTGTAGCATACAGCTGTGCACTCAGTATTAGTGCAGCATACAGTTGTGCACTCAGCATTAGTGCAGCATACAGTTGTGCACTCAGCATTAGTGCAGCATACAACTGTGCACTCAGCATTAGTGCAGCATACAGTTGTGCACTCAGCATTAGTGCAGCATACAGTTGTGCACTCAGCATTAGTGCAGCATACAGTTGTGCACTCAGTATTAGTGCAGCATACAGTTGTGCACTCAGCATTAGTGCAGCATACAACTGTGCACTCAGCATTAATGCAGCATACAGTTGTGCACTCAGCATTAGTGCAGCATACAACTGTGCACTCAGCATTAGTGCAGCATACAGTTGTGCACTCAGTATTAGTGCAGCATACAGTTGTGCAGTCAGTATTAGTGACTCAGCATTAGTGCGGTATACAGCTGTGCACTCAGCATTAGTGCAGCATACAGTTGTGCACTCAGTATTAGTGCAGCATACAGTTGTGTACTCAGTATTAGTCAGCATACAGCTGTGCACTCAGTATTAGTGACTCAGCATTAGTGCGGTATACAGCTGTGCACTCAGCATTAGTGCAGCATACAGTTGTGCACTCAGCATTAGTGCAGCATACAACTGTGCACTCAGTATTAGTGTAGCATACAATTGTGCACTCATGGGCATAGATAGTGTTTACCCTGCCATGATGTTGGCTGTATTATTGCCTGCTGTTTTAGGAAAATCTCTTGCAGATTCACTTCTTCACTCAGTGAAGCGATCGTGTTAATTTTCTGAAATTTCTCACCCTTCTCCTGATCAGCCTTATGTGTATTATATCAGTATGCAATAATGACTGAAGAATCTTTCCTTTGTTCCCACAATCATGTTTTATATTAATTATTTATTAATCCCAAGGAAAACAGAGTTCACCTGTCAGTGTTAACCACAGAGCCGAAATGGATTCAAAAACTGCTTCTCTGATGTTTTCTGATTTAATGAAATAGCACATCAAATTCATCATTTTCTTTTTAAATGCTTGGGGACATGATGTTTTTCAACTGTGTTAGGATTCAATCAGATTCAAACCCAGGTTTCCCAAGATATAAGTAACAACTTAATCTCTATCACATACTCATCAAATATTATTTTTTTATTACACAGTCATGAGCATAGATCATACTTCTAATGCTTTGTGTATGTGTGTGTTTGTACTGAGAGAGAGAGAGAGAGAGAAACAAAGAGAGAGTGAAATGCTAAGAGAGAGAGAGAGAGAGAGAGAGAGAGAGAGAGGCAGAGAGAGAGAGTGAAATGCTAAGAGAGAGAGAGAAGAGAATGAAAGAGAGAGATAAACAGAAAATGCATTAACTAGTCAAAACTGCAGTGAAACATCTACAAATGGAAAACAGACTATGGAGTCATTATTAAACTATGACAATTACTGAAGCTAGCAACTCAGTTTTGTGTGGTTTAAATAAAATGCACGGCTTTGAGACATGCAAATGCAACAGAGTGGGCTCATATATCAGTTGCTAAGCATTTTCTTTTGTTTGGAAGGAACCAACTCCCACCCAAAAATTCAAGGGGAGGAACTGCAGAAGCAAATGACTTATGCCAGGTCTTAAGTTATTTACATATAGTTTATCTGGAAGATTTTACAAAGCAAGCTGTACACTATGATTGACTTTAGTGTTACTTTAAGAAGCTCAGATTTTTTTCTCCCAGATCCTAGCGGAGAACTCCTAGTATGGGAAATATACTGAGAAGCCAAAATTAGGAAGTTATGAACTTCAAACCCACAAGCATGTTAAGACATATTACCAATGTTAGTTTTACACAAGGGTGTATCATTTATAATTGTTGATAATAAGATGCACAGACAATTTTATCATAATCAGTTTAAGGAATCTGTGTCGAAGATGATGTCTTGCTTAAGAAATGATAGCACCATTTATTTATTTATTTATTTATTTTTATTTATTTAAATTTGTTAATGGGGCAGAACACTGATCACAAATGACCAAATTAAGTCTTAATCCTGGAGTAATAATTAAGTACATTCTCTTTTTTATTTATGATGCTTTAACTTGTGTTAAACAATTAAGCAGATAGTTATATGTTTTTCTGTGCTGTGCAATTTCACCTTTCATTAAGCATTTAAAAAACCCCAAAAAAAACACTAAATGTCAGTATGGAAACTAAGCAGAAACTGACATTCGTCCAGTTCCACTTTTATGTTTTTTATTCACCTGTGTACTGTAATGTAATAATTTAAGTGTATCCAATTGTCAGCTTTAACTTGCATAGTAATGCTGAAATGTCTGCATGAAATTTTGAAAATACAGTATTTCAGGTTTTCTGCAAAGGTATTAATGTGCCTCAGCATTTTCCGCCATTACAGCTTACGTTGCATTGTCTTCGTATGTGGGTTTCAGCCTTCTGTTTTCACTTACTCAGACAGCATGCCAACAGGAAACAGATCCAGCAGCTGTCTGTTTCTGTTTGACATAGTTTTCTGGGTTAAAGAATCCTCAGAGGATATTCTGGGAGTTTTTTTTTTAACTCAGCCTACGTGTCACTCTTTTCACTTTATTGTAGTCATTATGTCTCTTAATATGCCTGCCTATCTGCCTATATGTCTTATTAAAATACAAGAAACCAATAATAAAAATGAAAACTATAATCTCTAGTTATGAAAGGTTCAATATACATCTTTTCTGAGTTCTAGATATTTAATTAAAACATCTGTGGTAGCTGAATATTCTGAAGCAGCAAAATACAAACGTAAGAAAATGCAGACCGTTAAATGTTACATTATAAACTAGAAACATCCTTAAGATCCTTTTGCAGATATCATACCCCAAAGTCTAAGGACATACATCCACAATGGACAAGGATGGTTGAAAAAATGCAGTAAACCGCTATGCACTCAGTATCTGATAGCCTAACCTCCTTTATATTCAGTAACAGCAGATTTTATCCTGTTTCTCTGTACTGTCCTTCTGTAAAATCAATATATTTTACCTTTTCCATTGACAATAAAACC
Source organism: Protopterus annectens (assembly GCF_019279795.1). Lineage (NCBI taxonomy): Eukaryota > Metazoa > Chordata > Ceratodontiformes > Protopteridae > Protopterus > Protopterus annectens. The sequence continues at coordinate 1,884,052,019 of NC_056731.1, read as the reverse complement.
ATTAAATGTCTGTGCTCATCATATTAGCTGGTGTACAATGCAGATAAATTTCTCCACTTTCCCTTCTGTGACATTATACCTGTTTTTTTTTTAGTATCTTACATACCATACCTATCAACTGGATCTGTGCTCCTCTGTTCTGTGTGCATGTAGGTTCATAGATTAGTACTAAGCTAACTGCCCTTGTGAGTCATTTCAAGCCTAGCCAATTATCCCCTGTGAGATTCAAACCCTGCACCTTGTGTTTGTAAGGCAAACACCTTAACCATTAGGCCACCCTCCCAACAAACTTTTAGCTTTGAGTTTATGCAATTTAATTTTTGTTCCTTTCCTCTTAGGTTCATAGGTTCATAGGCGCTTACTAGGCTATTGACCACAAGGGCCTTTTTAAGCCTAGCTATGCATCCCGAATCTCTGACATTTTATTTATTTTATTTTAGATTTGTTGACTGGAATAGTCCGACTGGATACAGGTCCATTTTCAGCGGTGGCCCGAGGAGAAAAGCTCCATTTATTAGCAAAAAAAACAAATAATAACAATAATAATACAATAATACTAAAACAGAGCGAGAAAAGAATATAGATACATAATTTCACAAGGTTTAACACAGTAGGAATACATTACCACATGCTAAAGGTTTAACAGAGTGAGAAAAGAATATAGATTCATCATTTCACAAGGTTTAGCACAGGAGGAATATGCTACCACATGCTAAAGGTTTAACACAGTGACAAGCAGGGAAATCTGTACATTATAACATAACTCATTTGACCAATAGAATGACTGGTTTGCTAATAATCAGCTGAGTAGAGAAACAGCAAGTTGTTGAGTTAGGTTAGTCAGGGTTTAGGCAGGGGCAGAGCCAGTGTGATTTAAAGTATTTTTGAGGCCTTTTTAAATAGGGGTAGAAGATTCTTGGGTAAGAAGTGCAGAAATATGAAAAAATAATAATGAAACGAACTGACCACAGCTGATGGAAAACAATTAATGAGTTTAATAGATAAAAGTAAGCGGGTCTATATTAGATAAAAGAAAGTTTATCTTACCGAATGCTGACATTATCGAAAATCCCGGAACTCAAAACTGCAATTGTGGGGGGCTGTGACCCCACACCCCCCGCTAAATATATATTTCAACTCCGAGATCGCACTACAGTGAGGAAAGGGAAAATATTCCCATCTTCACTGTATTGCAATCTCACAATTACGGTTTCGGGTTCCGGGATTTTCGCTCATGTTAGCGTTCAGTAAGATAAACTTTCATTTATCTAATATAGACCCAAGTAAGCGCTTTCACGATATAGAACAAATTGCTTCTTCAGACTCTACATTACAAAAAAAGACATCCTAAAAGAACTGCAGAAAGTAGGTTCCAAATTTTACCAACTAAGTTAGTAAACAGAGAATCCCCTGCTGTGTTGTTGGATTTTAGGGTTAGGATCAATAGTTTATATGAGGATCGAAGTGGCCTGAGAGTATTATGTGGGCTGATAATTTTCTTGACAGCTGGGGTATTATCAGGCTGGTTGAGTACTTTGTGTGCTACTATAAGCTGGTCGAACTGCAAAAGGGAAGGAAATTCCAGCCAGTCAAGTTGAACTAGGTTGTTGCAATGGTGAGTCCTATATGCCATACCAGTGGCAAATCTAGCTATATGATAGTAACAGGAGGATAGTTTGTTGAGGTTAGTTTTAGAAAGGATTGTAAATACTGGAGAGGCATAGAGGAGAGTGGAGTGAAGATGGGTACATGCAATAGCAACCCTAGCAAAAGGTGTCAGGAAAGGTTTGAGCTTGTAAAGGAAGCCTAGTTTTTTGTTAATGGACTAAACAGTGTGGTCAATATGTGCTTCAAATTTGAGGTTGTTGTCTATTAATACTCTTAGAAGCTTCGTTTGGTCATCTGGGGAGATAATGGTGCCATTTTTAGACTTAATAGTGAAGAATGGATAAGTGGACCTATGGGTAGGGGAGAAAAGTAGCAGCTTGGTTTTGTTAGGATTCAGGAGCAGTTGTCGATTAGTTAACCAGTTTTCACTGCTATTAAAGGTATTCTGGGTTAGGGATAGGAGATTTGTTTGAAAGGAGGCAGAGCATATCAAGTCAGAATCATCTGCATATTGGATGCAGTGTCCAATTGGGTTTTGATACTCTTGATAAATGTAAGCATGGGCCTGGGAGATGAACCATTTACAGGTTACCTGTTTGCATTAGAGACATGGGTTATCCTTAGCAGCCCTCAACCAGCTTAATGCTCCATAACTTGTTTTTCATTAGTATGATTTGTGTAGGAAGTGATATGAGGCTACCATGGCCAGGGAATTTAGCACAGAAATTATGTCTCATGCCACCAAAAAATAAATGAATTTCTATTGTGCTTATTCTCACATGGTTCTCCTGATAAAATAACATTATCATATTAATGGTTAGAAAGGACTATGACATCACTCAAACACTGAAGCCTGTTCCCAGGACATGCACTGCACGTCCAACTGCTGCTACTGCATGTAATAAACTACAGGGACAAATACTAAAGGTGCTAGATTGGATGCCAGAGTGATACAAGCAGGACTCTTAAGAAACATGACAATGAAAATCTAGCAGACAAATGGCTGCACAATCATAAGAGGGGGATGTTGCATCATACAGATCCCCCCACATATTTTTCACAGCCTACCAGCTGCACAGCAACTGTGGTTGCACATTTCAATAATTTTAAATGTTGTCCCATCACTGAAAAATTGTAAACAGTTCTTTGTTTGTCTTTTTAAGTCATGTGGAAAACTCAGTTCTCCGGTGCTTAGGCCTGTCTAATCCCAGTGCTGTCATTTGATTTTGTACTATTTCCTTAAGTAAAGGGATAGGTTTAACAGCTGGTGGAGCTTCACCTCACAGACACAAGATACAAAGCATTTTTTTCCCAAGCACCTTTATTGAATTATCACTTGTGACATAGACAAATTTACATTCATATAAAGTAATCAAACCATATTAACATAACAAACAATTTACTTCACATGTATTGCTATATATCATATAACCTAAGCTTCATTCTAACATCAGGTTATTGATTTGGTTTAAAAGTGCCCTTTAGGATAGTTAGCCTAATAGTCACTTATGAACCTGTAAACATTCTAGTATAGCCACAGTTTCACTACCATTACCCATCATTCATTTTACTCTTATTTTTAATTGCTTATTTTTATTATTATTTTGAAAAAGAGAAAATCTGCATGATTATCTTTATTTCTTCATTTAATAAATAAATTTCTTCCAGGGTGTAAGTTGCCTAAAAGCTTAGTGTAATAGTTTTGAGGTCTTTAATATTATTATTATTTATTATGAAAATGTCATTGTTGGATCCTACCCGTTAAACAGAGACTGTTTGCAAACTTCTCTAGCAGCATCTGATAAAAGAATTTGCCAGAAAAGCTGTGTTATTCAATTGTAATGGAGACTGTGAAGTGTTGGCCCCATTTCCCAGCATTTTTTGGGACTCACGGCAGATATAGAAAGTAAGAAAACAAAGTTTGTTTTGAAAAAAAAGCTTGTGGGGAAACTGAAAATTACACTGTATATATGAAAGACACCTTCGCATAAACTGCGTATGGGATAAGAGGAGCACAGACATCTCATGCTAGTACGTTTCATAGTTTCTTACTTGGCTATTGACCCTGAAGGAGCTTTAGAAGCATAGCCATGAATTCCCATGAAGATTTTTAGCTCTTTTAATTTAAATATGAGTAACTCAGAGCAAGTAGAACATTTACATGTTACCCCTTTCCATAATGGATATGGGTGCTACTCCAAGGATGAATTTGTAGTTTCCCTTCCATTTATCCAGATTATGTTTGACTGGAGGAAAAAATACTTTGTGTTATGCAGCAAGGAAGACAATTCCAAAGAAATAGATATATCTGTGTTACATATCAGTCCCTCCAACATGTTCTGTTTATGCTGTAGAACAGATTAATACTTTCTGAACAGATGTTTACGCCAACAGTGGGATTATAGATGTGCAGTAGGTCTCAGAGGATAGGATCTGCTGATGCTCTGTATGACAGGCAGAGGTCACCCCTCTGTGTGATACCAAGAAGAATGATAAACCTTTGACATGATTACTGTAGTTCTTATGATTTAGACCACTGATTTTATTGGTGAGAAAGCATTGTAAGCATTCAGATTGTGTCATGTCCTTGGACAGATACATACCAAAAGGGTATTATAGTCAATGACTGAGCTAATAATTGCTGAATACAGTAGAATGATCACATTTCTGGATTTGGACATCATACCCTTACTAATAAGCTATGCAATGAAAAAGGAATTTATTACAATATTTGATACAGTGCAGTTTACTGTCTCGATAGATTCCCAGGTCCTAACTACTGAATCAGTTTTCAGGGATGTGTTGTCAATGCCATTGCTGCAAGGATGTTGTGCTTGCAATGGATACTATTATACATATTTTGACATTTAGTTTTAGTCCATGGTTTTGACACCAGCTATTTGTATGGAAAAGGTCCTCTTGGAGGATCTTGGGTTCCTTTGGAGAGTTAATAATACCACCCAGTTTACAATCATCAGCAGGCTTGGTAAGCATAAGCCCTTAACATTGGCTTTGACCTCCAATAAATAAATGCCAAAGAAGAGTGGCCCAAGACACAGTGTAGATGAGAAAGTTTTGTTATCTTGCAGATGTGTTTAATGCACTGAACTCATTAACAATGTCATTACAAAGCAGTGGTCACACATATGTCTGAACTGTATGACAAGTCAAAAGCATTCCAAAAAGATGACTGACAGTGAAGAAAAATATGTTTCACTTGCTGTCAGAGTTTCTGGACAGCACTGTATTTGATTTTAAATTTATCAGACCAGACATTCCCAACCATCTGTCAGTGTTACATGAGAAATTGTCCATTTAATTTCCCTAACTGCTATTTGACAAACATAATTATATTCAAGTCCCTTTTGCTGTGGCTTTAGAGGAATATAACTTTTCCTAAACAATAAGTAAAAGAGTAAACTGAATAAACGTGCATGTAACGTATATCTGAAGGTGAAGTCTGAGTATCAGTCAATCCAGATATTCTGCTTAAGAAAAGAAAACTGAGTACACAGCCTTTTCAGAGAAAAACATAGGTATACTGCTGTCAATCTGCACTACATATGCATGAAATCAGTTTATTTCCTACATCCACTATTAAGACAAAAACAAATCAATAAACTGTATTTTGAGGATGATCTTTGTCAATGTCCCATTAAAATCTCTTCTACAATTGATTGACTCTGCAAAGCAATGCAGATCCATTTTTTTCTCTCTGAAATAAATGAATATTACATACATGTCATATTCTGTAGTAGTCTTACAACTATGTATTTAAAAAACTAATTATTTTTATTTTTGCTGGGTAACAGAAGCATTCTATTGTTCATAGGTGGATCAGTCATGGCACCAAAAATGTTTAGGACCTACTGATAGATAACCCTTAACCACCGACAGACATATCACCATTTCTGAAAGGTAAATAGACCTTCCATATCTACAGGCTAGACAATCGCAACTGCCAGCACTTCCTTTACATGAATAGTGGGATAAGGCAGCCACTAAAGTGCACTCCAGCCTAGTCAACATCAGGTGTTTTATAAAATGATCAGCCTTCTGTTTCTTACAGTATGTTATGACCTTGTTTCTCTTCATTGGGATTTAAATCCATTAATATTAACAAACATAATAAACTCTAAAAATGCAGAGCATTTGCTGGCAACAATGTATGAGAGATCAAAAGGTTTTAAATATCCAACATATAAAGACATATTATGGATTGACATCTCATGACTGGTTACTGCTTCAAAGTGTTTTAACATATTCTCAAGAGCTATGCATAATAATTAATAATTTCTCCTTTAAAAATATCCCAAAATGTATAAGTTCTTTATTTGGAATTATATATAATAATCACAATATGGAGAATATTATTTCAAATTTATATAAAACATTAATAATTTATAAAGTAACACCTCGACAAAGTTATTGGCAATATATTACTAAAGGACAATCTTTATGTTTACCATTAGAAAGCAAAACTAACATCCTACTTTCTGTAAAGTTAACATTAAACTCATAGGAATGGAGACTATTTGATTGATAGTTTCTGCATAGAGCTTTTTAACACCTGATAAACTTGCCAAGTTTAGTTTATCGAGAAATGTGATTTCTTGGAGATGCCAGCAGATACACAAAGCTGATTGGTTACATATTTTTTGATTGCACTGCTATAAACTTTTTTGAGCGATATTAACAGTTTCTTACAGGCTATATTTACAGATTCTTTTGTTTTAACTAAAGCTCTAATTTTATTAAATGTTAATGAAGGACCTTACTTGAATAAAAGAAATTTGTATTTATTATGGATAATATTAACAATTGCCAGGAAATGTATAACCAGAAAGTGGAATTCTAACATTGCACCTTCTTTTGAAAAATGTTTATCCTTGGTGAAGAAAACAGCCTTGATTGAGAGCAAAACCAAAGAATGCAGAATTTATCCCAATCCATTAGTAAATAATCCATGGAGAAAAATGTTATCTCTGATTGATACTTTGCAAATGGACTCAGTCTGTCTCTGTTAAGTATACATTGTTTCAATTTTTATGTTTGATGAATCTTATTGGTTTCTCTTTATTCATTTGAGGCCAAATGTAAATATTGTAAATAGTTATTTAAATTTAAAATATTTAGTTTATAATGTATTAGTTTCTAATTGAGATATAGGTTTCAGAAAATAAAAAAAATATTTGAGCAAAGAATAAAAATGCAGAGCACATTGTATGTGCAAAGAAGCAGGGTAATACAAGACTGATTCCACTGAAAATAAATCACGTCCACCTCAAACGGCATGAGCTGCACACAGATAGGGCATGATCCATAAATATCTGAGTTTGATCAGATCATCCATTCAGATCAAATATGACAATGCATTACTATATGGCATAAACAAATACATCAAATTATATGTTAAAAGAGTATGCAGTTTCCACATGCAGGACTAAAGTTCACTTTACAAACTCACACCCTAACAGTGGCTTAGTTCAAGTAAATTCCTAGCTAAGTATTAGCTTTGGTTAATCCTTTCATAAAACAAAAGGACTGAACCATGAAGAGTTCACAAGTCAGACATCAAATATATCAATATTTAGTTGTATTAAAAGCAGACTCTCACGTACTCTCATACTGTTTTCCAGTCTTATCTCATTCCAGTGCTACAGCTAATGTATTATCTTAAGAACCATCCTAACAAGTTGTATCTGCTTTCAATTAGTGTGGCTGGTGTCTCCTAAAAAATGTCCAAGTATCTCTTCCAAGAAATTAGTACACTAAAGTCATTGATGTAATTCCCATACACAAATGACCAGTTATCTAGTACCCAAAATGCCATCTTCTACTCCATTCTAGATTGTAAGTTGTCTTGGTACTCTGGTAATAAATTATGCTACCATATATCTGTGTTATTTTAACATACCTGAGTCACATTTCATGCACAGGAAATAGCACTGTAGACATATCTACATATAACAGAATTACTACAGCACAGTGGTGTAGCAGTTAGCATTGTCGCTTCACAGCAAGAGGTTCTCTGGTTTGATTCTAGGCTGGGTTGCCTTCTCTGTGGAGTATGCATGTCCTCCCTGTGTTTGTATGGGCTTCCTCCAGGTGCTCCAGTTTCCTTCCATGTTACAAAGACATGTCTGGAGCATTTCTCCTCGGGCCTCCACTGAAAATAGGCTCTTTCCTAATCAGAGTTTCCCGGTAAACAAATGTTAAATAGGTAAACAGAACATTCCAGAAATCATAAATTCAAAATGATGGAGACATCAGGCTTCAGCACCCAGATGAAGCTGTATTTTTGAAGAAAAGATAAATGCCCCCTAAATGTAGGTATTCCAGCTAGTCTGCATTCTCAGATAGTGGCTTTAATAACTCATGTATATGCAAGCACATATGTATCTTATAAAAATGGCAATTAACAATTAACAGTCATTCTTTCTCCCCACTGCTAGTAGACTTGCAGGATGCCTGAATATCTGCTTTGCACCAGCAATGGCAAGAATGTGACAGTATGTCTTCTTAATAGCCTGGTATGTAACTTTGGCATGATTCCCAAATCTTACACCCCATAGCTTAAATCACTCAGATAACGTAGGACAGTAAATCACTTTCCCTACATGTTCTGCTTCTGGCTAAGTAGATGAAGTGGCAGTATCAATCTATATGATTACTTCTGTCTTATACGATGGTCATTCTTATAAAAGTTGAAAGAAATGCATAAAACTAAACAGTGGTTAGACAGCATCACGCGCACCACTGACTTATTAAAAGCATATTTATATTGCACTATGACCAGGTGTCCCTTTAAGGATAATTGCAAAAACATAGATAATGCAGCATTCACAGTCCTGGAAGTACAATGTTGAGACAAGATATACATTGTGTCCACTCGTTTGCAACCTCATGCTAATATGCAGCACTGCTAATGTTCAGCATTCACTAGTTCTACAGTTGTTAAGTTTCCAGTGAGTTGTTTCTCCTCTTTCTTCTGCTGTTTAGGTGAATAAGCTTTTATGGTAGGACGAGGTATTGTCCTATTGTAGCCATTGTCAGTGCCACTATTATCCTACAGTCTATTACATGTCAGGTAAAAGTAGCCTTTTGTTATTTTAAAGGGTCCCATGCCATACTAAAATCAGAAATGTCCTGAGTTCCTGCTTTCATTGCAGCTCTTCAAGTCATCAGATGGAACACTAAATCTGCATTTTATTCAATATGTATATGATAGTTTAAAGGTGTTTCTTTTGTTCCCTTACATGATAAAAATAACCGTTATCTATAGAAGTGTCAGCTTCCTTATAATGCAAAGTAGCAACCACTGACATTGCTTTAAGCAGTTATGGTTCATCCTGCCTTTACTAGTGTCAGGGCCTATTATCTATGCTGTATTTCTACATTGGAAGGAAATCTTGTAGGAAACAGTCTGACCTCTAGTCTGCTCAATTTTTGCAAATGGGAAGATCTGCATCTGTTTTCTATGATGCCTGACCTTTGCAGACATGACTATGATTGCTTCATCATGAAATAATTTTGTACCTCTGTGTCCTTACTCCTCCCCAAGTGATCCAGCTCCTTCTTTTAAACCTCCTCAGGTACCTGCTTGTACTTGCCTAACAGCTCTGATGTCTAAATGTTGTTCTAAGGTGACCAATTCAAAGTTCAACAACACTTTTAGCTTTTGAGCATCATCTGGCTGATTCATCATCGATGCTAGCAAGGATCCTGCTATGAGCAGTGCCTTCTTGCAACTAATCACTTCTTCAAATAGTCTGAGCAGTGCACAAACTGTGCATGGCCCATACAAGAGGCTGCTATGAGCAGTCAAAGTAATGCAGTTTGTTTTAAATATTTTTTCATGATTTCTTGAGAAAATGTGTGATATCTGGGGGGATCTTCAGTTTTTGGTAGCTGTGGCTCTAAGGGACAGTCTGGCACAGACACCAAATGTCACCAATGACTAGCAATGATAGGAGTTTGAATCCTACCACTGTCAATCCAAATATGACTTACAGTACCACTTGTGTTCTTAATCTGGAGGAATAGGCAGGCACCTGGTTTGAATCTTACCAATTTACCATATGCATCCTGGGCTCAAGAGCATAAAGAGAATATACATTTCTGCTGTTGGTATGGACTTTCAATATCCACAATGAGACTAGGACAATATACTAATCATTTACAGACCTGAGTTTTTAACCAAGCACCCAAGGCTCCTTTCTAATCCTCTCTCTCTCTCCCTCTGTGAAACACAGTGACTTCTGGTGTCCATTGCCCATAGTAACTGCTTTTCATAACGCACACACACACACACACACACACACACACACACACACACACACACACACACACACACGCACACGCACATGCACACACACACACACACACACACACACACACACACACACACACACACACACACACACACACACACATGCACACACACACACACACACACACACACACACACACACACACACACACACGCACACGCACACACACAGACACACAATTATCAGGAAATGATAGCAGAATTCTTCAATCCCCTACAGCTTTATTCCTGGCACAGTAATACTGCCACTACCATAGATATGGCTAGGGATCCAAACATACAAGTTACCTGCCTGTCTTAATTTAGCCATAAATTAATATCCCACTGGTAATATGCTTAAATGATCAAGCTTCTGAAGGTGGATACCATAGCTTTGCCAACCTACATTGCTAAATAATGTCCCCTTCTCAAATAATAACTACAGTACATACATAAATAAATAATAAATGTCAGCCAAAAGCTCTTAAAATGTGAATGAATAAAACTTTACTCAAATAATAAGGAAAATTCTGATGCAGATTATAAATATGATGAGGTCAAGACAATGCAGAGTGAATATAAAAATGATATCCAGTTGTACAGACAGGAGTACTGAAAGAAGAATTCAGTCTACAACTAAATAAATACACCAGATGTCTCTTACAGAAGAAATATTGGACCCATCTATTCTATGTTAGAAAAAATATACAAGGCAAAATGGTAAACCTTCATAGATATGTCATTAAGCTCTCCAAAGCAAACACTATCTGAATTCATTGGTTTTAAGTCAGTCTAGATATAAACAGGTATGGTAATATTATTTCTGATTAGGATAGTTATTTCCCATGCAGTGAAGAATGTCTAACTAACAGTAAACAGGATACATCAATGAACTGTTCACATACTCATAGCTGTTTCCCTTCACATTTCTGGCCAGCTGTCCCTTTGAAGCACACTGTGATTGCATTTTATTACAACCCTTAGTTTACCTATCTCCAAACACTTTTGTGACCTAATTATAAACAAACCCTTGTACCATTTATATCTTGTTAATATTGTGTTTTTTTATTCCTAAATGTTTCCAAGGATCAGTAAAGTAATACTGTCTCATAATGTATAGATACCATTCCTTTCTGTATTTTCACTCATGTTCATTTTTAATTTCCATAATAAAATTTTATTCTGATATTCTTTTATCTCTTCACTCATAGTTGCCTTAAGCCTTTTTGCTATTTCCACAATCTGGATTCTACCAGATTCTTACATTCTTTCATATGACCTGTTAAAGCTCTGTACAGATTTCAAGATGCTGCATGCACAATAGGATTTATTAATCCCAAACCACATTGTTTTTCTTTCATATATAATATTTCCCTTTCAACTGGATTCAGTCTTGACACCCAAATAAATGTGAATATAACGGACATTATTTTTTCTCATATTGTGTAGGTATCATATACGTTTTTACCTATTAAAATGGAATTTATCAAATGTACTTTCTTTTTAATTTCTTCAAATCTTTTGGGTTTCTAATACCATGACGGGAATGGACCCCATTCCTAAGTCAAGTACAATTAAAGTTCATGAAATTAGTATTGTTTCACTCTGATGTCAGCCAAAAGTGCTTTTCGCAGCACCCGCAATGTGCCCAGTAATGACTCCTTCTGCAATTCGTATGGAGTTACATATATTGGTAGCATATCTAAATATGTTTGTAGACTCTTTTTTTATAAGACCCATTGCTCCTACTACTATTGGAACTATCTGAGTATCTTTCTTCCACATTGCTCTAGTTTCTGCCTGCAGATCCTGATATTTTATGATTTTGTGTCTCTCTGTACGCAGGACACTGTAATCACTGGGTGTGGTGATTTCAATGATTAATGCTACTTTTGTCTTCTTTTTTTGAACCACTATATCCGGTTTTCTGGCATCTATCTTTTGAACTGTTGGCAATGGATGATCCCATGTGATGTAGACTTCATCATTTTCTATGTTGCTTTGTGGGTCATGTTTCCAGTCCTTTTCAGCAACTTCAAAACCATAATGTTTGCACAATCCCCAGTGCAACAGTCTTGCCACATTATTATGCCTTTCAATATACAGTCCTTCTGCCATTAGTATGTCACAACCAGTAATGAGGTGTGCGACTGTTTCCAATTCAGTTTTACAAAACCTACATTTGTCTGTTCTCCCACATGTTCTATGGACTTTGTAACCCAGCGTGTATGTAGCCCACTATCTTGTGCTGCCAGTATTAACCTTTCATCTCTTGGTTTGAATTCACCTCTCTTTAACCATTCCTGCATTCGATCCTGATCAGCATGAGGTTCTTGCAGACGTTTTCTGTACTTACAACTATATTTATGCATTTTCCACATTTCTTGCCTTCTCATCTGGTCCTTCACCTTATATTCTTTCTTTTGTTTTTTTGGCACATTCAGTTGCTGCCTGATTCTTATCTATTTCTGGTTTGATTTCCATTCCTGCTTGACGCTGATATGCTTCTGCTAGGTTAAGCAGAGAAGTCATCTTAGATTTATTCTCCTCATGTTTCAAAACTTTCACTACGTTTGGGTCTTGTGAGGTCAGCAGATATGTGTGGAGTCCCATGATTGCAGATCTATACATGTAATCAATTTCAAGGAAGCCTATCCCTCCTTCAGAACGTGGAATATATAATCTTGGTATGCACTGATTTTTATAGATCATTTGGTGAGCATGAAGCACCCTTCTTGTTTTAATATCTAATCTATCCAACACATTTTGGGGCCAGTCAGTTACGCCAAAACTGTATGTTAGGATAGGAGGAGCAAATTGGTTTATAGCTTGGATTTTGTTCCTAGTTGTCAGTGCTTTTATCAGGATTAATTTAAGTCTTTTAAAGTTTTGACAACCTGCAGCTGCACTTTCAGTTCCTCATCTGATGAACTATACAGTTTTAAATCATCAACAAAGAGAAGATGAAAAGTCTTTAGACTTTGTTGTTTTCTAGGGGTCAAATTATAGCCATGGCCTAAGCTGTTAAGTAGACAGCTTAATGTGTTAAGGGCAAGGCAGAATAGCAATAGTGACAGAGAGTCACCCTGGAATATCCCCCTTTGAATTTTTATCCCTGGGATAATAATTTGTCCTTTATTTATCATGGCTTAATTGCAAAGTGGTCTGCCATTGTTTCATGGTCACTGTAATATAGTCAATCAGTGTAGGATGTATCTTATATATTTCAAGCACTCTTTTATCCATGAATGTGGGATACTATCAAATGCTTTTTCATAGTCAATCCATGCCATGCTTAGATTTCTCCCCTTTTTACACTTCTCCACTATGACTTTATTTAACAACAAATGATCCTTTGTTCCATATGACTTTCTTTTATTGCCCTTTTGTTATTGGCCTATAATTTTTGGGGTAGCTTGCAGGTTCACTCTTAAGTAGGAGCAGTGTTTTACCTGTTGTTAGCCAGATTGTAGTCTGTTTGAAGTGTGTGTATAAATAGTTCTTACTCGTGGCTAGGTCTTCATGCAAAGATGTTAATACTTTTAACCAAAAGTTAGGTACTGCATTTGGGCCTGGAGTTTTCCAATTAGAGATTTTTCTTAACTTTGTTTCAATCTCTCTGGCAGTTACTTCATCCCATTTCATATCCTGTACCTTTAAACTTCTTATTCTTTCTTTTACTTCTTTTATCAATCTATGATCTTTGTTATGTTCCACAGGATCTTCATAGATACTTCACCAAAATGCATCTGTTTCTTCTTTTTTTGGCGGTCTTTCAATTCCTTTTACCTTGTTTCCCAGTTCTCTATAAAACTTTTTTGGGTTATCACTAAATTGCTTATTTTGTACATTTCCTTTATATTTATCTGTGTATCTTCTAAGTTTTTCCACCTGTGCTGAGATTTTTAATTTGCTATTTGTGATAGTGCATGATAGATCCTAGTCTGTTCTAATACTGTGCATTGCTTTTATCACATCTATCTTTCTTAGTATTTTTGTTGATCTATTCCCTCTTCTATAGTCTTTTAACAGTGACACTTCTTGTCTTAATTGCTTTATATTTTTCTCTATTCGATATTTCCATGATGGTATTCAATTTTTCCCCTTCCTTTGTCTCACTACCCTATGCTCTTCTGGTAGAACTTTATCAGTTATTAATTTAGCTGAACAGTAACATATCTTGTTTACTTCTGTTGTATCAGATGGATCTCTATGGACAGCCCTAATTACTGTGTTCATTTGTTTTATCAGACTTCTGACTTTTGGGGTTTTATTGACCTTCTGCAGTCTATTTATTTAATTGGTTTTAATATATCTATGTCCATTAAATCAAGCAACTTCTCTTCTAGACTGAGGGCACATCCTTTATTTTCCATTTCCTGTGGACATTCTATAGAAAGTTCTATAGCATCTTCATATTGCACATTTTCTTCAATTTCATCCTGTGCCATCTGTTGCTCAGTTATATGGGAACTCACTGGCCTATCACTCTTCAACGTTGACTGCATCAGAGTTTCCACAGTCTCCTGTTCCTTCCCTTGCTGTCTAGCTTCAAGTGAATGTTTATACTGTTTCTTGTGGAAGACTCCAAAATATCTTAATATGGCACCTGACCAATTGCTTCCTGTTCCACTGGTTTCCCCTTAATTTGGATATCCATTGCTCTATCCTGTTGTGGTGCTTTCTGAATTAGATTTTCTACACCGAATCCTTCACTTTGCAGGTGCTCCATAACTTCAGTTTCTATTTCTTTAACTTCACCATTTCTGATCTCATGTTCTACTTTTCCTCTTTGTCTTCTTATTTTTTGTATTGTAAAGTTTTCCATGTCTGGATTCCTTTCCTGCATTTCTGTTCAAATATCTTTGGTGCTGCCATATTTCTTCTTCAGATGTCTCCTGATCTACCTGCTTCTCCTTACTTTGGGGGCTCTCTCCATCCTGCTGTGATGTAGTCTGTGTTAGACTTTCTACATTAAATCCTTGACTTCACAGACACTCCATAATTTCAACTTCTATTTCTTTAACCTCTGCTTTACTAATCTTCTTTTCCAAATTCCATTTTTGTGATATTAATTTTTTATTGTGAAATTTTCCATATCTGGATGCTTTTGCCTGTATTTCTCTTCAAATATATTTGTGGCTGCCTTCTGTTAATTAACTTGGCTTTCTCCTTTGCATAAATATTGCACCATATCAAATTTCTCTTTCTTTTCCATGTCCATATTTCTTTTTTATACTTTTCAAAAATGTCTAGGTTTTGTTGTTTATATTTTTGCACTTCCTCAGATGCTTTTTTTTACCAAACAGGTCAAAGTTTCTTGATCTATATACTGTTTTTCAAAAGTCTGTTGTATTAATGAATACACATTTTTATTTGAAGCTTCTGACAGTTTTTCCTGTGAAATCATGTTTCTTTCCTTTAATTTGTCTCTTAATCTCTTTGTATATCCTCTGTCTGGAAATTCTAGGCTTTTTGCATAATAGTAACAATACATCATTTCTTTCTTATCCTCAAAAGTCCACTCTATTGTCTTTATGGCTCTTCTTTGGCCTATCATTTTTTCTGATATTTGTGGAGTGCTGCTTCCTTTTGCAACAGAGGGGCCATCCTCCCCTTGGGCCTGGCCTGGCCCCATTGTAGGAATGTTTCCAGATTTTGAGGATTCTACACTGTCATTATTTCCAGTCCTGGCACCAGTGTGCCTACCAGGATTGGACACTTTTTTATCCTGGAATTTGTGCACCCAGCTATCTTTTTTTTTTTGTTTTTGACTTACTTCTGTCCATGATATATGCTATATAAATACAGTCTATAGTGTTACATTGGTGAGATTTTGTAAAAAACAGGGTCCACTTTGCCAAGCTACTCACTAAGATTTGAGGATGAATTCAACTTCAGCACTATTACTCTCCTTTGCTTGCTGACTTTTCATCTCTCCATTAGGACTTTCTTTCTATATGGCAATCTACATGTTGTTTCAAATGTTACATATTTTACATTTTACATATATATTTTACATATTTTATAGCTTGTACTAATTTTTCCAATTGCTTTTTTTTTTATAGTCACTTAATCCAAATAATATTCCTAGTATATCTATAGATTCTTCATTAAATTTTATATCACCTATATTTCCTTTGTAACCAAAACGCTTACTTTTTCATTCTTTGTACCTAATCCAATTTTCTTTAACAATTTATTTATTCTTTTATTTATTTCTTCCATTCATTCTTTGTTTTTAGTTATTAACACAATATCATCTGCATAAGTGTGCATTGTAGGTAGTTGTATTTAATTTCCTATCTTATATCCTGCAGTATGTGTCATTTTATTAATCTTAATCTTATTCACTATTGTATTCATAACTAAGGAAAATATAATGCTACTAGCTGGGCATCCTTGTCTTATTCCACATTCTATTTTTAATTCTTCACTTATCCATCCATTTACATTTAATTCCCACAATTTCTTTCATATGTTGACTGCATTCCTTGTATTGTATTCCTACCTATATTATATACCTCTAAAATATCCCATAATGATTTGAATTGTATTTTGTCAAATACCTTACTCAAGTCCTCTATCATAATTTTTGCCTTTGCTTTTTTATTTTTAAAATCATCAATTATCTCTTTTATCAACCATAATAAGTCTTGACTTCTTTTCCCCTTCTGCCGAATACTGTTTGATCAAGTTGCTTGTTTATTTTATTTGTTAATCTCTTTGCTGTTATTCTTGTAAATATTTTGTAATCTGTATTATTTAGTACTATTGGCTATCTTAGGCTATCTGATGTAAGAAAATAGGCAATTTCAGTCTTAATCTCACTTCTCTTATATGTCCAAAGTGCTATACACACACACACACACACATATATATATATATATATATATATATATATATATATATATATATATATATATATAAATACATATATAAATATATATATATATATATATATATATATATATATATATATATATAAATACTTATATAAATATATATATATATATATATACTTACCACTTTTCATTATTTCATTTATTTTGATATCACTGTTGAATCTTAAATTACATTTAAAATCTCCTACAAATATTACATTCATGATTACACAGCCATAGCTAAGATTTTTTTAAAACATTATTTCTCTTTGTTTCTTAGTGACATAGGCATTTATAGCCATAATCCTATATACATTTTTATTCTATCTTATATCTAGTATTGTAATTTGTCCTAGTTCAACTATAGTATCATCTAATATGTGAATATTGTCTTGACATATTATACATATCCCTGAACATGTATCCTTGCCTATGTTCCAAACCATTGGTCCACTCCATAATTTTCCTGTTTCCAACCTTTCTTTTTCCATAAGTTGTCTTATATCTGCTAATGTAATAACGTGAGCATCTAATAAAGCATACCATTCCAAGATATCTATCCTTCTTGTCATATTTTCATACTATTAACATTCAACACAATTTCCAACTTTTAGATGAAGTAATTATAACATCTACCTCACCCTTTACATTTTTTCTTTCTTTTGCTATTACACTTTTAAATTTTATTTTATTTTTTACTTGTTTTTCCTATAGATTTTTTTCTTTCTTCTTACTTACTACCTGCCAGTTCAAATATTCTTCTTCAATTGTATCAATTGTTTCTTCTTCTTTTTCTTTATCCCTTTCTTTTGCATATATTACAATGTCTTTATTTTTCTGTGTGCCATCTTTTTTTTTATTTTCTGCATCTATATACTGAAATAAGCTTTGTGTATCTTCTTTTTCAATAAGTTGCACATCTTCCTCACACTCTAACCATGCATGCCCAGTGTTGCCACATTTTCTACATTTCAAATCACATTTTTTTGCCTCATGTTCTTTTACCACATATGAAACATTTTCTTTTATCACATTAAAATTATTGTCTTTTCCACAAAAATAACAAGTTTTAGGCTGTCCTTTGTATTTCACAAAACCTCTGTTACCATGCACATTGATTATACTTGCAATGTGTATTACATGGTCATTTACAATTTCTAATATAACCCCACATTCCCGTCCCCCAGTCTACAAGCCTCTTTCATCATAGATTTTGGTTGTATCCAAAACATCTTTGCACAAAGTGAATAATTGTTCTTTTAGAGCTTTTGTTTCAATTTCAGTTCTAAACTGAATTAATATTCTCTTTTGTTTCTCTATAAAAAGATTGAATCAAATATTCTGACAATGGATTAATGTTCTTTTTTTGTTTGTATCTCTCCAAGTTTTCCATGTCCTGTCCATTTTCAAAATATGTTGCAAAACGTTTCTTTATTAATTAAGACTCAGTGCTCTTATCTCTTTGGGTGAAACACCCTAATGGTGCAATTACTGAGTCCCAAACTTCATACCTTTCTAGTCCTTTTACTTTTTTGCTGTTTATTCTTACAATGTATTTTTTCCTTGTCTTCTTCATCTCCTCAACCTTCTTTTCTCCTTCCTTAACTTTCTGTGCATAATATTTTCTTTTTGTTGTTTCTTCTACCATTTCTTCTTCTTGTTTTTTTTTTTCCATTAACTGTCCACAAGACACCACTACCTTACTTTCCTGTTCAGTTTAGTTAACGATTTCTTCAAGGGAATCATTCTGCAGCCCTCTGAATTAGAAGGTTGTAATAATGCATTCCTGCTGATTTTCCTCTTCCTCTAGCAACTTTTCCTGGAACAAAATCTCTGAATCTGCAGCTTCTCCGATTGGATTTTCATTCTCGTCCTGTACTAACAGTCTCTCTGCTTCTTCTGGTTTGTTTTTCTGCCTTTTATATAAAGGGTCAGCCATCTCCACACTTATGTCTTTACTTTCATGTGTTTTTAATTGCTCGTACTTGCCATGTACTCCTTTGTTTCTCCGTGCCGCCTATGCGCCATGAACAGAGACAGGAAGATTTAGTTATATCCAAAACATCATTGAACAAAGTCAGTAGTTGTTCTTTTAGATCACTCAAACATGTCCCCTGTGCTGAAGAGTAGGGGAGGTTCCACAATGCCTTGGTCAAGTCTCCCTTAGTAGTATATGTACCAGCATGGGTCTCCCCTGAAAAGAGGCTACTAGCCTAGTGGGAATAACCCAGTCAATAAAGGATAAATTAAAAATTTAATTAAATATTCCTAATGTGAGCACAAATATTGATAAAGTCTCCAACAATAAATTACTAGGGAGTTATAGTAGACAACACCATGACATTTAACCTCCACATCCAAAAAGAAATAATAAAATACTTAAGAAGTAAGGTCCCCTACATAGACCCAAACAATATCTGACTGAAAGCAACAAGAAAATATTAGCATCAACCTACCTGCTACCTACAGTTCTGTATGCCTCTCCTATTTTCACCAACCTCCAGTCCACCCTGACAACTAAACTTAAGAAATCCTAAAATAAAAATAGCCAAATGTGATTCCAACAAGCCATAATCCACACATCACTGTATTGCCATCAGGCACCTGAAATGGCTTGACCTACCTCACCTGCTCTCAACTTAAATTTGGACATAGATTAGGGTTTCACCCTCAAAAAATGCCCTGCGCTAAGCGGTTTACTACAACTCCACTCTGCTAATAGAGCTCTCTGCTCTACTGACAAGTATCTCTTCTCAATAAAAAAAGCTCACAACAAAGCAGGGCATGCCTTTTACGCCAATTGTATCTTAAAATCCGGAAACTCAACCCCCCCCCTGCAATCAGACTCCTCAAAACGACACATATCTTCAACCATAGATTGAAACTGTTCCTGCTTGACCCCTGGCTATATCCCTGCTATTTTACAGGCTAAGTAATTCCTAAACTACTTCTACTATGTACACATACATATCAGTGACTATTGCATCTCTCTTCTACCCTAATTTACTGTCTTCAACTCTTTATAAGACTACATGCATAGAATTATATCTGACATTACATTAGTACTACACCCAATGCTGACTATGTTACTGCCAAAAAATACTTGTCTGTTTCACAAAATATCTGTTTTATTTATCCCCACTTTGCATGTAGCGCTGATAATTGTTACCTGAGCATTCTGTATATTGTACAGTACTACTGTAAATAGTTCTTGTGGAATTTTGCATGTAATGCTGCTAAACGTTGCCCAAGTATTTTGTATGTTATATAAGTACCACTGTTAGTATTTATTGTGAAATTTTACTTCTGGGCCTCCATTGAAAAGGGGCTTGTTTACCCAGTCCGACTTTCCTGGTAAACCAATGGGAAATAAATGACAACATAATAATGTGCATTGAAGCGCCACATATTTACCACATGGACAGAACTGGAAACCCTTACAAGAGCTGCATAGAAAAGTGCCCACTGCTGTTATTTTATAAATGGGAAGGAAGGGGGGGGGGTGATAAGGCAGAAATAGAGAAGAACATGCAGAGGAATGACAAAGGGAAGGGAAGATTGGTATTGTCATGGACAAATAGTATTTTTGGAAGGTGGGTACCCTTTTTTGCTTTTGGAGAAGAAAGGTAAATGGGAAAAGCATGGGAAAGCTGTGGGTAGGAAGACACATAAATATATAATGTTCACAGAAGTGCAGCTAGTACAAACGAGCATAAACTTGTAAAATAACCAGACTGGGATCGACGTCGTGCAATGACTTTAATGGAAAAAACGGACAGCCATTAATCCATAGAATAAAAACACAAATCTCTTAGCGCTTTCACCCACTTATACCAAGGGCATCATCAGAGTAAATCCACAGCCTTTTCCAACCTCATTTAAAGTAAAACAAACACACGCCCCCACTCAATCAACCAATCAAAACAGTGTCTAAAAACTCATTCATTAATAATATCTAATTCTGTAAAAAACATTTATAAAACATTTGTAAAAACAGTTGTATATATTTATATACACAAGTTCATGCTCTCATATTAGTAATTTGTTTTTAAACGTGATAGCACCTATATGAACATTGAGTAATTCCATAAAATTTCTATAGATATGTATACTATTCTATTTAAGGCATTTAGTTAACCCTATATACCAGAGACTAAACGCTACTATTGTCAACAAAACTTAAATATGTGTAACCTTGTTCAATATTGAAATAATGTGTTTGTATATGGTAGTTAAAACTTTTTATATACATTGTGACCTACATTTTAAGATACTCGAAAGTGATATATGTTCGTTAATTCCTGGAGACCTAGATGCATTAAGTCTGAGTTGCCAAAGACATTCCTTTACCTCCAGCAGTGTCTTGGCATCTCCTCCTTTATCACTATGTGGAACCCTATCAATAACAAAAAATAAAAACTTTTTGTAATTGTTACAACCTAAACTATGTACATATAAAGCGTTGGTAGTTTTTTTGTTTTTTATATCTCTTACATGTTCTAGTATTCTTAGTCTTAGTTTTCTAATAGTTTTACCTACATAAAATGTGGGGCAACTTAAACATGTAGCAAGGTAGTTGCTGTAGTTGTGAACTGCAACATATGGTCCATTGTTAATGTATTTACATATACTACATGATCCACATTTGTTCATCATAGAATTTTTGTATACATTTTGATTGTCCTCGGAGGCGGCTGGGGGGAGGGAGAGGTTTTAACTACCATATACAAACACATTATTTCAATATTGAACAAGGTTACACATATTTAAGTTTTGTTGACAATAGTAGCGTTTAGTCTCTGGTATATAGGGTTAACTAAATGCCTGAAATAGAATAGTATACATATCTATAGAAATTTTATGGAATTACTCAATGTTCATATAGGTGCTATTACGTTTAAAAACAAATTACTAATATGAGAGCATGAACTTGTGTATATAAATATATACAACTGTTTTTACAAATGTTTTATAAATGTTTGTTACAGAATTAGATATTATTAATGAATGAGTTTTTAGACACTGTTTTGATTGGTTGATTGAGTGGGGGCGTGTGTATGTTTTACTTTAAATGAGGTTGGAAAAGGTTGTGGATTTACTCTGATGATGCCCTTGGTATAAGTGGGTGAAAGCGCTAAGAGATTTGGGTTTTTATTCTATGGATTAATGGCTGTCCGTTTTTTCCATTAAAGTCATTGCATGACGTCGATCCCAGTCTGGTTATTTTACAAGTACATAAATATATAAGACATACAAAGTCTGGCAGCAGAGGTAGTGACCCAAAGAAGAAAGGGGCCACAATGGATATGCACAGACAGACAGACAGATGGCGATGGGGAGCACTGGATTATAAACAGGGAAGGGATAGTGACATGCAAGGAAGGAGAACATCATGATAGAGGACAAGGTGTGCCATGACAGACAGCTGGGTAGTATGATGGCCCTAATCATTAGCACTCTGCAAAATGGTTAGTGTGGTGAGGTGCACATGCACACTTTAATAATTCATGAGCCAGATTAGGCCTTGTTGCATGGAACAGAGCTGATAATGCATTGTGTTATTACAGCTGCTCAGAGACAATTACAATACATTATCTCATAGGTTCACAGATTCATGGGTAAGCACTAGCCTTGCTGTCCTTTCAGGTCATTTTAAGCCTAAACAGTTTCCCTTTTGGTGCTTGAATTAATCTATCATGTTTAGTGTCGGACTGTCCTTACCCATCCCATGGTCAATAATAATATATTACCTTTAATGAGAATAACTGGGATCATACCATAGATAATGTAAGGGAGCCCATGCATGGGATAAAGCATTTAGGAACTACTTCTGTCCATTAGTAGTACAGAAGACATTCCTACGGAAATTTTTCATTGGCATAATAGCTGGGTTAAAGTTTCATTATAGCACTATAAAAAGTGTGGTTGCCATTTAGTGAGACATTGCACTACAGTGAGAGAGAGGAACTCAGAATGTTGGAGAAGGTGGATATTTGACTATAATGACATATAGTGAAAGTATCATCAGTCAGGATTACTGGTCAGGTGCAGCCCCACACAGCTGCTCGTACCATGAAGCATTGTGCCTCCAAGCATAGCAATAGCCATAGTATGTGTTCATTGGCTCATAGGTGTATACTAGGCTAATGTCCATTACTGTCTTTATAACCCTACCAACACAACCCAATCCAATGTTTTTCCCCTTAAAACAACTGCATCTAAACTGGGGGCCATTGGTTAGAATAGGTATGTTATTCAGGAAGTTGCCAAAAAGTTAAGTGTGGGGGGGTGTTAGGGAATGTTTACTGTTGGTCTCTGTCAATAAGAGACATGGGGGCCAGCCTGGGGATGAATTTATGATTACCCATCCAGTGTTAATTAGGAAATGTTTACTGTCAGCCTCTATTTATAACAGACATGGGGGCCAGCCCGGCGATGAATTTGTGGTTTCCCACTCAATGGTCAAGGTTACATTTGTATATGGTTAGGGATGAACTCTGCTTCACATTTTGGGGACTCTATTCATGAGGATCCTTTGAGTCACATATCTGTCTTGCCAGTATGTTCTATTTATTTTGCAAGCAAAAGTCAAATCCTTGGATCTCGAATTGGTGCTGCTCATTTTGCAGATGTGCAAAAGCTTGATTAGGGCTGATCTAAGGATGCTTTATATGCCAAGCACAGATCACCTCTCAACATCCTGAAAAAGACCGAGTACAGAGGCACGGCTCTAAGACAATCTGTATATGACTGTGTGTTAATAGCTTGTATCCTCTTGGTGAAGAACCTCTGTGGGCATTCCAGCTGTTGCAAATACCCAGTCAGGTACATGGTGCAGGGGGCATTGTACTTAAGGATGGGTCTGATAAGGCTTGAGTAGAGTGGTAACTATAACTTCCTTGGACCAGGATGCCATGCCTTTACTTATAAGTTGGGCAACATAGAATAATTTTCTCATTACTTTGGCTATGTGCTGGTCAAAGGCCAGACTACTGCCTACATATGTTCCCAGATCTCTAACTACCAGTTCAACTCTTAGGGGTGTCTTATCAATGAAATAATTTGCCTGAGGTAGAATTTTTCCCAAAAGAAACTATAATGTACTTCTTTGCATTAAGTTTTAGTCAGGCACCTATATGCTACAATATACTAGAAATAAATATAAAAGTCAGCCAAATCATATCTTTATTATTGTAAAAGTATGATATAGCCCAAAAAGATTTGAAATACCACACTCTTGGAAATATTCATTGATATCAATTATCAAACCAGAGATAAAAGAAAAAAGTGTGTTCCTATAGGGCCAATATCATTACTCAATATAGACTACAGTTTTAGTCAGTGGCATTGGCACCAGTCATTTGTCTCTGTTAGACCCTCTTGCAGGATGTTGCCTGTGTTAGACCCTCTTGCAGGATGTTAGTGTCAAGGGGGTATTTATGATAGCTCTTAATTTGCAGTTGTCTGTGAACTTGGTGAGCCAGACACCCTTGACATTAGTCTTAACCTCCAAGAAGCAGGAGTCAAACAGAGGTGGGCCCATCACAGATCCCTGTGGTACTCCAGTGGTAACCTGCCTCTTGGTGGAGATGGCCTCACCAGTCCAGACTTCTGGGGTCATATTTGTGAGCCAGCTGGCAATCCAGTGGGTTGTGTAGGAATTTGTGCCTAGTTTGGTGAATTTGTCCACAATACCTGGATGAGTTTTTTGCGTCAAACACTTTAGCCAGGTTTAAGTAGATGATATGCACCATTTCCCTTCATCTATTGCCTTGGTTAACTTCTCAAAGAACTCTCCCAGGTTAAGTAGGCATTACCTTCCTATGACAAAATCAAACTGGAATGGATCCAGTGCCTGTAGGTTGCCAATGTCTTTGTTAATCATTTCCATGATAACTCATTCCATGGCTTTGCATATTAGACTAGTCAGACTTATAGATCTGTAGTTTCTGTGGTCAAAGGGGGGATAACCATTGCCATCATTTAATTGATACACAGCCTGTTTTCTGACTGTAATTGAAAAGTGAATCAAGTGGTCCTGATAGGTCAGGTTTTAGGCTATTTAGAAGGCAATCTGGGATATTGCTGGGCCCCATTGAAGCTGTGCTTTCAGCCTTAGTGAGCACGCTTATGACCTGCTCCCTGCTAATAATTGGGAAGAGGTTATGCTGGTAGGGATTTTACAAGGGGTGGCAGGGAAAGAGAATATTTATCCCAGGACTACCCCCATACTACTAATGGACACATGCAGCTCCTAACTGCAATATCCCATGCATGCCCCCCCCCAAATTATTTATAGTATGATCCCAGTTATTCTCATTATGGGTAATATATAATTATTGATCAAGGGATGGATAAAGCCGGTCTATAACCAAATGGGATTAATTATTTTGAGCACAAAAAGTGGAAACTGGATAGGCTTAAAATGGCCTGCAAGGACAGCTAGTCTATTTCTAACTAAGAATCTATGAGCCTATGAGAGAGAAACCTTGAGTTTTTCCAGTTGTATTCTTAATACTGGTAGGATATCAGGTTACAAACCAAACCAAGATAAGACAAATCTCCACAGGAGAGCAATTTCCTCCAACTCAGAATTTACATTTCTGACATTTCTTAAATTCACTATACAACATTGCTACAAACTGTTCAAAGTCTAGACAGTACTTAACAACTTAACATGATTACATGGGCAAAGAATGTATCATGTTTTATATATATATATATATATATATATATATATATATATATATATATATATATATATATATATATATACAGTAGCCCAAACCATTCCTTTCCACTCACCCCCTGGTCTGTTTATGGATTTATTCAGGAGAATATTGATAATTATTACAAATAAAAAAACATACTGAAGTTGACCTGACAAATACAGAGAAGATGTAGTACTCTATCCTGTCTATGTGGCAAACTGGAAACAGACATGAACTACTCTCACCAACAGAGGAAAAGGATTACTTTCGCAGAATGAATATCCAAGGACAGCTTTGCCCTATACAAAAGAAAATGTTAAAACCTTGCCCTATATTATTAAACATGTTTCCAATGAAACTGTATTGTATATTTTTTTTACTTACTAAAATGTACTTCAGGCTTGGAGGTCATCAGTGTAGCATTGGTATTCAGATGATGGGTAAATAGTTTTAGTTGTCTTCACACAGAAGCCCTTTCTTTGCCCCAGCAATTTATAAAGTATTTCTTCTGTGGGGACCTCTCAAGACTCGAAGGATTGATTCAACTGAAAGTCATCACTTCTAGCAGGTGTGGCATTTCCTATGAGTACTATTTCTTGAAGTGTTTTATTTCACTGAACCTTTCCTTTTGATATTGTTTTTCACCCAACTATTTAAAAAAGGAATTGCATCCAAGTTAATACATTTTTACTGGCATCCCTTCCTTTTTTCCTCCCTTTGTCCTTGTTTTGAACAGACACAACTGGAAAAAATATAGATTTACCTTCAAGACGCCCAATAAATCTTTATTGTATAAGGTTCCAAACTGGCTAATGATTCTCTACATTTTAGACTTTCTGTATGACCTTGTATTTGCTCACACTTTTGAAAGTTTAGCTGTAATTTCTGTAATTTGTGGACAGTCCTTTGGAGGTGTGGCTTGGTACTTGAAGATATTTGGCAACATATGTTCTATGGCTGTCCTTCTCTGTCACCTTCTTTGACATAATATGTACAACTATGAAAAATGGCATTTCCTGATAAACTTAATGGTAGACACTACCTTTAGTGCGGCAGTTTTTGACCTATAAAGCTGGAGAAAATAAGAACTCCAGCTGTTATTAACTTAGTTAATGGCTACACAAACAGTTACTAATAGGAACTGGAAACAAAACCTCTCAACAGTCAAATGCAGAGATCATGAAACCAATTTTAAAAATGCAGACACATTCTCAGCTAATGTTATATCATCTTCCCTTAGAAAAGTGATTACCCTGGATGGGACAGTAGAGTTAGAATCCATAAGACAGCATTGCAACATCTAGACAAAGAAAAACACAATGAGTTTTAGGATTCACTAAGAAGCTCTGATGGGGATCATCCTGAACAGTAATGTTTCTTCCATGATGGAGGGATAACAAGGTAAAACTTTCTTATGATCTCATATTCTGCATCTGTGCACTATGAACAATAGAATTATCTAGAGTTACAATGTTATTATTTTTTGGCAACAATGATTTGAAGTATTAGGTTATACTTCCTCAATATCTTTACAAGGGTAATGTTAACTTTTAATGTTATCTCTTTTTTCTTTGTTTATTTCAACTTTATTGACCAAATTATTTATATCTTTCCTCCTACTGTCCTGAAATGTTACGTTACCTGGTTTCAAAGTTATTTTGTAAAATGATGTAATAAGTCTGATTTCCTTTGCCAAACTGGGAACTATTGTGTTGAAGGCTAATTAACAGAGCCTGGCTGATGAAATGGCATTCCAACACAAGGATTTCTAACTTACCCTGAGGTTTGGTACCCTCAGTGGTAGTTATATTAGGTAGGTTAAGGGAAGGATTACATGGGTTCCAGCTTCTTTACAAAAGGGATGGAAGGCAGTGGTGGTCACATAAAGTCATTTTATTGGAAACCTGTTTGATATTGTTGATTACAAGTGAACAAGTTTCATCAAAGTTGTCCTTGATGGGACATTCCACACCTATTGCACTTCAAATGCAGATTAAACTTCTTTAGTGGATTTTGTCTTTAGCCACAGTCATGGCCGAAATGGGACCAAGTCCACCACACCAGTCAACAAATTTGAGACAACATGTGATAACTTGATTTTCTTTTTTTAATTGTGTGTTTTGGTGTTACGATTGATAATGCCGGCTGTAGATAAGTTTGTGTGAAGTTCTGTATATTTCAAGTGTTAACCAACAAATTCCATCTGGCATTTTTTTTTTCATTAATTAGGCTTTCATGAATTTGGCTTTCCTATAATTATATTGTTTATAAGTCCTGTTCCCAAATGAGACATACATGACAGCTTATTGTAGAAGCGACCATACGTTTATTAAATGACCCAAAGCATGTTAGATTTCCAACTGTACAACTGACAGATATAATACTCTACTAAACATTGCAATTTACAACATAAGTAACACCAATATAAACAGAGGCCTGTTATTGAATGACATGAAATAAAGCCCTCCCCATGTCCTTTAAATTGATTTGATTACAACACCCATAACCAACCAGTTCTGACACTGCACATGTGGTGTTGTTATGAATTTAATTATTTAGTTATCAAATATGACACAAGGTAAAAAGAGGGAGAAGTATAAACAAAAGGGGGCTGAGGCCATGAAAAAGCCTGTTCCCCCTTTTTTAAAAAATTATTTTAATTATCTCTTTTAATTTGAGTCTAAAGTAACGCATGAGAATGTCTGTTAAGATATGAATGTAGAAATAGAACACTGAATATGTCTGAACTAGTGATTTTAAAACTAGACTTAGCTTGTTGACTCCTTGTTGGACAATTGTTTATTTAGAAACAAAGTTAAATTTAAGTTGAATCAGTCCTCACCCATGACCGACAGGTGAATACTATCTTTTTTGAAGCAAACTGCATTTTTATCTTATAGCTCCTGGTGCTCAACAACTAATATACCTGGACATGAGGCTACTCTATATATTCTGCAGTTGAGAAGTCTTCTAGCCTTCTCCATAGCATGAGGATTTAAAGCTCCAAACACTTTAATCTGGGAATGACTGCTGACCAGACTACGAACAGGCAGGGCTGAAGGTGTCTTATTGTTGCTAGGTCCCATAGAATGTAATGTATCAGCTTCCTTTGGGTGTAAAAGGCCAAAATCATTGCCTCCTGCAGGAATATTAAATGTATGGGGAGGTTCTGCTTGTTAAATGTACTGGGGGAGGTAAAAAAAAGGCGATTCCTCCATCACAGACCAGGAATTCCTTTCCACATTACTTTGAAGTTGGCATGGTCTAATCCTATGTTTGCATTGTTATGACAGACTAAGGTTCTGGCTTGGGACTGTGAGATGAAGGAGTGCCCGATGATAAGAATGATCTTTTTATTTAAAAGAAAATGACAGGCGTGAAATTAGCGGTGGTTGCCTGATGTATATGTCTTAAGTAGGTTTTGGATGATCATCTACTCAACCTTTTGAAAACTTCAGTCGACTAGCCTAAGGCAGATAAATCAGAGGCCTGACTAATTCTGAATGAGTGGGAGGTAGAAAACTGGTGGTAAATACCTACGTGAATAAGAACATGTCTAAGCTGGTTGAAGAGATCTGTGTTGATAATCTTGTGACCTTTGGTGATGAATACTAATTTATTGGTATCTTAGTGTGGACTTAATTCCCTCAATGTTCTGCCCCAAACTACTGGGCATGAGATAAGGTCATTACTCCTTTGTAGAGAGACTTGGTGATTTAGCTGGTTTGTTTTTGATCTGAGGATCCAGATTAAAACCGGCACCTGCGTGAAAAATATGTCTGTCCACCTTAAGCTGCCTATCAATTCAGTGATCCTAACAGCACCAAAAGAACAGTGTGACCCAGAAACAGTAATTATGATATGAGTCAGATAAAGAGTGTGGGCTGCGCAGGATGGATTGTAATAAAGCTGAACCTATAGGGCGCCTCTTGTAATGGCTGCAGTCTTCTCTTGCCCATCCTTTAATGACTGGCCACTGTCCAATGTTTTCTGAGGTTTGGAAATTGGAATATTCTAGCAAATAATCTAACTATCAAGATGAGGCCAATCACGTTCCTCTTAGTTATATTGCTTGGGCTATAGCTCCTCACCATCTATGAAAATCAGCCCTATCTTGGCTTTCAGCACCCCTTATCTCAAACCACCTCTGCTCCTGCTCCCACCTTGAATGAATCAGACCAACCCCTAGCTTACTACAAACCTGTCCTCTCCACTTTTAACAATCACCAACTAACTAGACCATAGTCCATCTCCCCCTAAACTAGATATTATCATAAAGTAATAAGTAAAGCCCTGAAACTAATAATCACTGTACCACTTACTCCCAGCCCACTACCACTTTCAACATATGGCCAAATACAAGGTCCCCTACTCTCTCCTGACCTGTCACCTAAACATCAGGAGTATTAACAACAAGGTCAATAATCTTCATGCCCTCCTAGCTACCTACTCACCTCATGTGCTATGTCTTACAGACACCTGGCTAAAACCAGGAACTAAAAATGATGAGGTTATCCCACCAGGGTACAACATACTTAGAGTAGACCGAAACACCAGGAAAGGTGAAGGAGTAGCAGTTCTGTTTAAAAACACAATAGATTTCACACTAGCCCACTACAACCCCCCCCCCTTCAATAATGCAGAAGCTCTAGCTAGCAAACTACAGCTTAACAAAATTAAATCTATATTCATTGCCTGTATTTATATCCCCCTAGGCAGCAATGCAAATACCCTAGAAGACTTCCTCCAATGGCTTTCCAGTACATACCCCCATGAGACTGCGGTGTTAGGAGATGTTACTATTGATTGCAACAATTGTTCCTCTGAATCTCCCACCACCCACATAAATCATGGCTATGCCCAACTTGTTTTCTCTCCCACCAGAATAAATAAATCCAACTACAAAGGCAGTATCCTGGACTGGATTCTTATTAACAATCACCCAGACCTGTATAACACGGGTACCCTCCCAGATGATATAAGTGACCACCTACTCACTTACATCATTAAGCATAAAGTAGATACCCACCACCAAGTTCTCTATAAATCTATCAGAAACAACAAGAACTTTAAGTCCACTGACTTTCAGAATGAACTCAGAGCATGTAATTGGGCCATACTAAAAGAACTTGCACTAGATGATGCTGTATCCTATTTTAATTCTAAATTTCTCTCCATTCTAGATTCCCATGCTCCTATTGGCACCCTCAGAGCCAAAACTAAAACCGCCCCTGGCTCTCTAGAGTAACCAAAACCAAAATCATATCAACAAACAAAGCGCGGGACAAACGGCGTCCCTCCAAAGACCCACTCGACCATATTAAATTCCGACAACTAAGGAATGATACTAAGAAAGCCACATTGAAAAAAAAAAACTACTACCAACATCTTCAGCAAAAACTCCAGAACAAACCTCAAACATTTTGGGCAGGTATAAACATACTGCTCTACTCTGGCCAAACCACCACCCTCTCTCCCTCAGCATGTAACCTTAAAACTCCAGAGGAAACTGCAAACATCATTAACAATTTTTTTACCAAAACCATCCAGTCTCTAGCTACCCAACTATCTCCACAAGCTCCATTCAGAATTCCTCCACAACTACTACCCCACTCCCTTTTATCTCCCAACCTGTATCTACATCGAACATCCGATCTCTAATTAACAAACTAAAACCCACTACCCTAGCAGCTGATCTCCTCCCACCAGAATACCTACAAAAAGGGGCAGATGCCATTGCATACCCTGTCTCGATCATAACAAACCACACCTTGACTGAAGCCACTATCCCCTCTCTCTGGAAGGTTTCCCATGTCATTCCCCTTCATAATGGAGGGAATTCTTTAGACCTGTCAAACTTTCGACCAATAGCCATACTATCACCACTGGCCAAAATGATAAAAAATGCATCCACAACCAATTAATGCACTATCTCACCTAAAATAAACTATGGCAAACTCTCAGCATGGTTTTAGGCCACACCACAGCACCACATCAGCCCTCCTATCCCTCTCTAACTCTATCAACATCAAATGAAATAATAACAAACTTACCTCAGCTCTCTTCCTCAATCTGTCTAAGGCCTTTGATATGGTCAGTCACCAACTGCTTCTCTGTACCCTGAAGGAAATGTCACTGAACAGTAGCTCAAGTAAATGGTTCCAATCCTACCTGTCTGATAGACAACAAGCAGTTTTATGGCAAAATACCCTATCCACTCATCTACCCATTAATCTAGGAGTCCCCCAAGACTCCATACTAGGACCACTACTCTTCTCAGTCTTTATCAATGACTAACTCACCATCATTCCCAAGCCCACCTGCATCGAATACGTGGACGACTCTACTTTAATCTGTACCACCTCCTCCTCAACTGAGCTTATGACCCTAACCCAGAATACTTTCAGTGATATAGAAAAATGGTTTGCAAACTGTCAGCTTCTGTTAAACCCCAGCAAAACTAAACTGCTTATCTTTTCCCCTCCTGCAAATCCTCCTCACCATTCTTTACTATAAGTTCCAACAATGGCACAAGTATATCCCCAGATACTCACACAAAACTCCTGGGGGTCACAGTCGACAACTCCCTAAAATATGATATCCATGTCAATCAAACCATCAAATCTGTCAACAAAAACTGGGCTCCCTATACAAGATCAAACCTTTCCTCACTCCTTTTGCTAGAGCTACTACCGCTTGGTACCACCTATTATCTACCCTCCTCTATGCCTCCACCCTCTTCACTAACCTGAATTAAGCCACCCTTACTAAACTTGCTAGCCATTACAACCATATTGCTAGATTTGCTACAGGTGCTACCTCTAGGACCCACCATTGTATCAGCCTAACTCAACTAGGATGGCTTGAGTGGCCCAGTCTTCTCTGTTACAACCAACTGATAATAACCCACAAAATCTTATACCAGCCCGAAAAAACACCAGCACTAAATAAGATCATCAAACCATACAGCAACCTGAGGTCACTAAGCTCTGCTGACAAACTGCTGGTACAAACAACTAAGAGCATAAATGTGGCTTGGGGACTCTCTATTCACCAACTCAGTAGGCAAAACTTGGAATATGCTACCTGCCGAACTTACTCACCAATCCTCCTTAACCCAGTTCAAAAAAAGCATCAAACAACACTTCCAACAGCATTGGCAATGTCCCTGCTTTAACCCCGACTAATCACCACCCGCTGATCCTGCAAACTCTCCCTAAGCATTTCAATCATATACTCTAATAAGTGTATGAATTCTTGAAGCAACTTAGCCCGTAACTGCGTGTATTATGGTCTGAAACTTAAGCTGCCTGATCTGATTTTGTCAACTGTGTTTTATCTATATTTGTAACCCTACTGAAAACTGCAAATTATACTTATCTCTAAATGTTTCTGTTGTTCCTAATGTAATTGTACTCTGCTTACTGGAGCTTTTCTCCCCAGGCCTCTGCTGAAAATGGACACATATCCAGTTGGATTTTCCCGGTAAACAAATGTAAAATAAAAAAAAAATAATAAAAAACAATAAATAAATACACTTAAATCTGAAAGTTTGATCTTGACTGTGCCTTGTCTGAGGATCATGTGGTCATAGTAATGGAGGAAGCAAAGAATGGCAGTCTTGAATTTCTATGCTGCAGAGAATATAAGCAAAAAGTTTAATTGCAGAGATGAATATTCTCTTGGTACCTTTGTCCCATGAATTCCAAAACCAGGATGTAAGTACCCTTCTCCTCTCATCCATACTCTTTCTGGTAGAGGGGTAGGGAGTGAATCTGCTTGTGGAGCCATACTTTTGAATTGCTGAACCTGCAATCAAGAAAGAACATCAGCTAATTTGTTCTTAGATCCCTCAGTGTGTTCTGCAGTAAAAGACAAGTTGATCTTAAGCAAAAGGAACATTAACAGTCATAAGACAGAACTGACCCCCAAATTTTGGAAGACTTTCTGGTAAGTACCTCTACCACCAGAGATGGATTATGATCACAGGGACTTGGGAAGGGTAATGGATTGGGGCACCCCCTGCAGCAGCCACCCCATACCATTCCCCCTGCAGCCCCCGCTCTGCAGCAGCCCCCTGACGGCCATTCCAGTGTCCCATTTCTTGGCGAGTTCTTCCCAGTTACCATAGACACTGTTTACACCTGTCAGTGTGCATCTTGGCGAGTTCTTCCCAGTTACCATAGACACTGTTTACACATGTCAGTGTGCATCTTGGCGAGTTCTTCCCAGTTACCATAGACGCTGTTTAAACATGTCAGTGTGCACCTTGGTGAGTTCTTCCCAGTTACCATAGACGCTGTTTAAACATGTCAGTGTGCATCATGGCGAGTTCTTCCCAGTTACCATAGACGCTGTTTACACCTGTCAGTGTGCATCTTGGCGAGTTCTTCCCAGTTACCATAGACACTGTTTACACCTGTCAGTGTGCATCTTGGCGAGTTCTTCCCAGTTACCATAGACACTGTTTACACATGTCAGTGTGCATCTTGGCGAGTTCTTCCCAGTTACCATAGACACTGTTTACACATGTCAGTGTGCATTCTATTTTCTTCTTTACTTCTAAAATCATCATGGATATTTGGATTTAATTTAAAAACCTTTATTTCAAATTTTATAGCACAAACACTGATAGCCATTTAAAAAAACAATACAATCTCAGAAAGAAAACAGATTTAGGATGAACAACAGTAATTTTTCTGCCATTGAAACTCACATTCATTGCCACTGCATTGAAACCCACATTCACACCCAGTCCTGGTAGTAGAGGTTTCAGTGTTTCATCTACAAATTCAGTGCTGCTGCCCTTGAAGAATAAAGTGCCCATGTTACATTAAAAATGATGTGCTGGTAATATTACAAAATAGAGAATGTCTGTCATAGTTACTAGGCATCTCATCTGAAGGGAACATACTCGGGAGTGCAGCACCGTCATTCCTCCTTATGCTGTACACTAGAGCTTGCAATCAATCTACCTGTTCTGGGAAGAGAACCCACAACCTTCTGTACCAAAAGTAAGTGTGCTACCCACTTCACCACTGACACTGAGCAACACAGCTGTGAAACTGTGTGACTAAAATTGACAGACTGCAATTCTCAGTGACTAACAAAAATAAATAAATAAATAAATAAAAATCAAGTAAAACTGGTAGTTGGTGTGCAAGTTTAAGGCAATTTCCTGTCCTTAATTGTTAAGGTATAAGGTCTGACTCTGAGTAGAGTCACTTAACTAGTCATTTCCCCGAACTGGGGTTTGCACATACACAACCAACCCCGCCATCTGTACTCACCAGAATGGATCTGTGCTTTGAATGTATCACCCCAATACTGTATATCCACATGTGGTTTAGATCCATACATCAACAACCCATTTCTCCACATGGGATCGGGTGTCATTTTAACAGTGGCAATCATCTAGAGCCAAGGTTTACACTACCAGGTGGTTAGCCGTGCGGTAGATGTGGGTTTAGAGGTTGCCAAATATTTTTTCTATTTTATTTTTATAGCAAAGCTGGATCCCCCAAGTCTACATGGGCCCACCAGCCATTATGTGTCCTAAGTGGCTGCCTAGGTCACCCAGTGCTGGATCCAGCTCTGTCTTTTACTGCTTTGCTGTATGATCTGAATATTAATCATTTGTTACTGACTTGCTCTTGGCATATGAGAATTAAAACCCAAATAGACAAAATCTCTAAAAATGCGATGTCCCTCTTCCTTAATGAAATTCACTTTTTTGGCCATGGCTCTGAAAACCAGTGTCCATTGAAATAATCCCCGATGCCATTTCTACCAGACACATTCGAAAACAATTGAAGGTTTTCATTTGATACCCAATTGTCTTGCCAAAAGGATGTGCAATTGTACTGTTGGAGGAAGTTAAACCATAATCTGAGATCTTCTCCACCTCTCTTGTTGATCCGGACCCTGTAATGTTTCACAAGAGAAGATTGTCCAGGGCAAACTCCACAAGAAAATTAGTGGAAAAGTTCCAAAACAGCTTACAATGAAGGCTCAATGCTCGATACCACAACTGCAAATTTATTAACGCCCTGTAATGTTTCTTATGACCTCCATGTAAGTGGTCTGCTAAAGATCTGATGAAAGTTCGGCCAGGGGCTATGCCTCTCTTTACAAAGATGAGGAGACTCAACAAGCCCATGTGTTGCCTGATTGCAACCCTTTTGGTTACCAGAAAATTGTTGATCATGTTGGTAATTTTTCCTGACCTTTTCTTCAGGTAGGCAGAAGTAACTATGTGCAGTATCAGTCTCAATACCCAAGAACATTACATTTTGGCCAGTTCTTTCAACACATCTTCAGCTAATGTCACTCCTAGTGAGTTATATAAATGAATGAATGACTGAAGATATGCCTTGGTTCATGCTTCCGCATCTCCTACAATTAGAAAGTCAACGAGATATTGAACACCAAAGAAAAAATTAGTTCAGTTGTTTCCAGTACCAGAGGAGAATCTCACTGAAGCAGTCAAACACAGAGCATGCTACAGAGCACCCCATAAGCACTGCCATTCAAAAAAGTATTTGCAATTGAATTAGATTCCTAATATTTGCCAGTCATGGGGCTGCTCTGTAAGAGATGAAAAGTAGACTGAATGTCTGTCTTTGCCAACCATGGATCTCTGCTTTATTTTATGATGGCTACTGCATCATCGCATGATGAGCAATGCACTGTGAAGTCTATTTTATATATCCCACCATTTATTGAAGAACCTTCTGGTTATGGAAGGTGATGTAATAAGTGATATTCACCTAACGGCTTCTTGGCAACCAGGCCTAAGGAGGAAATGATGAAAGGTTCAAAAGGGGACATCTGATATGGTCCTTTGATGCATCCTAGTTGGATTTCTTTTGAAAGGAAGGATTTGACTATCAGTTCTTTACCATTTGCTGATGATTCATTTTTTTCCTGAAGCAGGGGTGTACCTTTTGAGAAGCCAGGGAAGAAGCCTTCAGTGATAAAACTGGCAAATGACTGGTGTGCGTAATTCTTTAGGAGCTCTTTCAGGACTGTTATCTTGATGGGAGAAAGGTTACAGCTTTGGTTATCTAAATCTGTAAAAATGGCAGGGTCCTTTGCAACCACAAAAAGGTGTTTTGCCCCAGCAGATGTTAACTCTACACTGAAATGGGGTCTGTACTGGAGTTGGTTTGAACCTTGGAAACCTTTGGTGTCTCTGTGCCAAAACTTTATAGAGGGAGTATTTCCCACCACAGACATTGCAAATGTGGGCAAATCTGCATGCCAGCCAACCACAACTTCTTGCATTAAAAGTCCAACAAGATTTGTATTTGACAATAAAGTAACTACCTGTCCACCATTATACTGAGCCAGATGTTAGCATGTTTTGTCTCCCATTTCAGTTGACAGTCTTTTGCTTTTAACTTCCTTAACCTGTGGTCATAGTGATACCAAGATATCCCTCTTTTTAAAGCATGGGCCTCACATAAGACAAGATTGTATCCTAGCAAAAGGGTAGACATAGAAGGGTGATTTCCTGTAAGTACCACCATGTAGTGTTTGACCCCCACTATTCAATTATGCCAAGTTTTTAGGCTGTCATCTTCCCAGGACTGCTAGGGCTTCTACCAGATCTTTGGGTTCCTTATTATCATTACCTTTTATTCTCTGAATGTCATTGGCATCCAGAAAGATCAAATATGTCTATGAAGTCACCTTTCCAATTTTTTTTCCCTTTTACTGTTTGTGATATATGCATAGTGATGGATGAACCCTGTACACCTTTTTCATGGTGAATTAACATAATGTTTGTGGTAATGTTGTTACGATCTAGTCCTGCTGCACTGGTCTCTATTTCTGAAGATGTTAAAGGTATTAATTGAAATGATGGGGGATGCAAGTTAGCATACTAGGCCCTGGGTGTTTCTAATGATTTGGTGGTTCTGATCTGAGATGTTATTATTGAGAGGTTATTATTTCTACTTCTTACCATTTGATCTCATCTAACCCTACCATTCTCATTATATGCTTCAATAAAAGCCTCCGAATATTCATCTACCTGCCCCATTTGATCTTCCCCTTGGATAAGTGAGATACCTTCAGATTCCATTCCTGCAAAAATATGCTGGGAATGAGAACTGTCCTTCCACTCTTGAGATACTGTCTCCTTTCAGATCTTCCTTCTTGTTTTTTTGGGAGCTGGACCTTCCTCGGCATTGTTTGCCATGGAGATATGAGCCAACAGCATTTTCCTATTCATTCAACTGGAAACTGCCACTTGATTAGTCTCTGCTGCTGAAAATTCCTCAAAAATAGCTGGGCTTTGTCTTGACATTTTGCTTGAAGATGCCAAAAAGAAAATATATGTTGAAATGTACTCTGTTCTTATTAGCAAAAGCATATTAGTGTGATTAGATTATATTCTCTAATGATTATTAAAGCTACATCCTGCTATTGCTATACATACATGCATTATATATATATATATATTTTTTTTTAATTATGGGGGGGTGACCTTTTACTGATGGTGTTGAATATGTGTCGTCTTTCATATAAGCCTGACACAGCTTAAGGCACTGTCTCCTTACCTCCTTACTTAGCTGCATGCCTGTTGACAACAGTTTGAGGTTTATTTATATATATGTATAGATAGATGCAGGTATATATTTTATCCTGCAGGAATACCCAAATGCTAAGCATGAGACAACTGACATGCCATGGGTTGCGCATAACCTTGCGTTAACTGCTGACAACCTAGTAATCAGGTTGACACAACCAGAAAAGAACTGCCACCTTCTGTACTAATATTTTACTTTCTTTTTTAATTGTTTACCTTGGTTGTTTCTTAGATATTGCTTTCTTTATTTGCAAGGGTGGAAGAGCGTGGTGTCCCTAAAACAAGTGCAAACAGCTGTCATACAGCACTGTTTGCTGAGAGCTGCTATTAATTAATACAATTTTTTTTTATTTTACTTCCCCAGAGAGGAAGGCATCAATATCATATGATGCTGGAAGGTGTACGTAATGTGTTTTGGAAGTTTATTTGTTATTATCATTATTGTGTGCATGTGCGCATGTGTGCATGCAGACATATATACATATATATATATATATATATATATATATATGTGTGTGTGTATATATATATATATATATATATATATATATATATATATATATATATATATATATGTGTGTGTGTGTGTGTGTGTGTGTGTGTGTGTGTGTGAGTGGTTTACAATTAAAACTTGGAAATTGCATAGGTCGACCGGCAAATGCTCAACTTGCAGTTTCTAAGTGGGCAGAATGTCGAACCCAAATCGATCGACTACACTACAGCGAACATGTGCAGGGGAATTGTGGGTCACTGAGGAACAGTGAATTAGTCAATTTCCTCACTAAAGTGTGATCTCGGAGTTGGTAA